>NC_041024.1:21305814-21462722 GCF_900634625.1 Parambassis ranga | reverse complement strand
ACGGTATCATGAAGAGATACGCTAGCTAACAACCTAAAAAAACCCTCTGATACTTACTGAAACTCACTGAAATTCACCGAAAGTCACTGAAGCACACTAAAGCAACTACAACCTCCACAAACACATACGCGTAGTTAGCTAGCGTTAGTGTTGTTGCGTCTAGTCTTTACACAGGGATTTTACGTCAGCTGGGTATTGTAGTCCATTAGATTTTTTTGTACCATTCGATTCAGTAGCTTGTCCTCTTTCATTGGACTACAAACATGGCCGCAACCGTGGCAGAATTTGATCAGAATTTGAAGTAAAAGTGCCTGTACGTTTTCGGCCCTTCGGCGGGCCCATCGGGTTAAGGAATTTCGGTGTCATTTTTAACATGGGAGTCTATGAGAGAGCCCTTCAACGAGGGTCATCTGCCAAATGTATCTCCTGCAAATTTCAAGCTACAGACTCCATTTAGTCTTAAAACGCTCAGTAATGCAGCTCTATCAAACTTGTATTCAAATTTTCTAATTCCGAATCAGTTCCGCATGCCAGGCTCTTAAAGTTGGAGTGGTTTTTGAGGCCATCCTCTGCTGTTACCATGGTGACAGGCTGACACACAGAGGCAATACAAAGCTCCTGAATTGCTCTGATTCTCCAGCAATTCAGAGCAATCTTCACATCAGCATTCAAAGCATTCTAGTAGTATATTAAGATAGGTGGTAACTGATTCAAGCTACTGAAACCTGTTGGAAAGATTTGGAAATGATTTGCAGGCTTTTTCATAGCTGAATAAAACACACAATGTTTCATATGAAAGATTGAAAAACAAACATTTGTTTTTAAATGTTGCTATGACGTTATCATGATGACGTTTTGGTGATGACGTTTTGGTGATGGTGATGACGTTTTGGTGATGACGCTCCTGATGACACAGGATAGAATGTTGATTTCACCATAGAGACGTATCAACAAAGCTTCAGTCTTTTGGGACACAACTCACCAACCTGAGTACTCACCGTTGTTTCTTCTTGTAAAGAAGTTGCATTTTCCTGCAAGAGATGGATCCTTTCACCTCATCATCCTTCACTGCAGTAAGTAACAAGCTCTTCTCATCTCTAACCCTCCTAATGTCCAAACTTCTTTTAGAGAAATAAATATGAATAATATACATTAAATCGATAGGTTATGCAGATTCAAATATTAAGCAATTTCTGTGTCATTTTTGTAACATGGGAGTCTATGAGAGAGCCCTTCAATGAGGGTCATCTGCCAAATGTATCTCCTCAAAACTTGCATTTTCTTCAGGAAATGCCCTTTCTAGTTTCGTTTTTATTGTGTTTAAATAGAAACTGTTGCTATCCCCAAGTATCCACAGTATCCCTTTATCACTGAACAATGAACTAAGCGTTAATCTATACATTTCTGAATTCTGAATCCTTATTTTAATACAATAATCTACATTAAGATAGTGTGGTAACTGATTCAAGCTACTGAAGTTTGGAAATAATTTGCAGGGCTTTTTCATATCTGAATAAAACACACAATGTTCCATATAAAAATTGAAAAACAAACATCTTTATATTTGTTTTTAAATGTTGCTATGACGTTATGTTGCTATGACGTTATGTTGCTATGACGTTATGTTGATGACGTTAATGGTGATGACGTTTTGGTGATGACACAGGATGAATGTGATTTCACCATAGAGACACAACTCATCAACCTGAGTACTCAGCTGTCATCTGCCAAATGTATCTCCTCCTACAAATTTCACGCTACAGACTTCATTTTAGTCTTAAAACGCTCATTAGATGCTGCTCTATCATTTATTTTTTCCCCTGAAAAACTTTAAAATTTGCTGACTTTTGAAACGCACAACGGAAAATGGCTCTATAGCGCCCCCTAACGTGTTGCCAACCGTTGTTTTAGCTTGGTACGTTGCCATGTCAACAGTCCACTGATATCAAAAAAAAAAACGCATCCCAAAACTCTTTCAAAAGTCTTACGGTGTGGCGGGCCGTGGCCTCAAAGTTGACCATATCGCCATTACAAAGAAACGCTGTATTTTCTGCAGTACCACCAACATACTTCATGCAATGTGGACAAAATCTTACAGTACTGCTATGGACCCAAGTCTGAACAGATACATATGCTAATAGGATGATACCGTCACAGTGCCACCTACTGGCAGCAGGACTTTGATGGCCCCGCAGATTACAAGGTGTGCGAGGGTCCGCAATGCTGCAGCTTTCATTTTGAATTTGTTGCTAGTAGAATATAAGTTTGGACTTTAAATCTGGTAGATCATCTCATTAGTTATTTCATGTAAGTAACAAAATAACAACACATTCCTGTGTTTCTGTGCTTAAATAGTTTCTTTTGTTTTAATAAAAATAAAATAAAATTAACTTTTGTTTTCTGTTGGTCCTGTATTCCTAACAGTCTAAGTGCGTTGGTCCTAACTTGTTTTATTGGCTTGACCCACAGCGAACTGGAGGCCATGGTTACCCATATCATTATCGGGTCACCAATGAGTCCACCATCATGGACATAGAGCGGGCTGAGCGTACAAAATGGCATCGATATCTGATCGAGCAGATCGACTGTATGCCTCAATTAAAGCCCGAAATGATGCTTTTCTGCAGAGAATGGGACTCTCAATTCAGAACAGGATTTTGTCAAAACCCCCTGCTACTCACAGCCAAAGGAAATCCTTCCTCCCGCACGGAAAGAGATTAGAAACTCTTTTGGTGGAACCGCCAAGAAGGATGGATGAAACACCAGCTCGTCCTCCTGCCGCCCGACCACCAGACAAAAAGCTCGTCAAAGACGTGCAGCTCCACAGTGTGAAGAATAAAGGGGATTTTGATTTAGAAATGTGTCTGCAGGCTTTCTCCTGCCAATCACACAAACCCCAACCCCTTACAAAGACAGCTGCAGGAACAAGAACCCAACCCACAATATTCCCGCAAATTACAAACAGAAATAGTGAAGCAGGTAAGTTGTTGTGTTTTGTATACTTGTACATCATATACAACACTTTGAATGAGGGCAACAAGTATTTTTCTGTCTAGCGGGCAAAAAGACAGCCAGTGACTGCAGCATGAACGAGATAGAAAGTGTAGCTGAGCTCTATCCTCTGGCCAACCCTCAATCGAGCCTGTTCAGCTGCTTCACCCTGCTGCGTTCATCTGACTGGTAAGACAGGGACACTGTAGCTGAAGCAGCTAAAATATAACATATGCAGACCTGCATATCGTGTAGTTCCTGAAGTCACATTAACATATATATCTATTAAACAGGAAGGAGAAAATGGATGGTATGAACACCATCCAAGCTCTGGCGCAGCACCACGCAGAGACGCTGATAACCAAACTGCATGAAGTTTGTCTGCTGCTCAATAAGGAGGTATTGTCCTATTGTCCGATTGTTTTTTGTATCATTGATGGAAATTGCATGAAACATATGACAGCTGTGGCTGATGGTTCTCATTCTTACTATACAGGTGAACAACCAGCACTCAGCAGTGGCCTGTGAGGCTATAGACACCATAGCAAAGCTGTATGTTCAGTTACAGCAGACTATGGATCCGGAGGTAGAGCTGACCGGACGAGCCCTGCTGCTCAAACTGGCAACAATCCACCCCCTTATCCAACAGAAGGTTGACTTGGCATTGGATGCCATGGTGGAAAACTGCAGCCACAGACGGACAGTCAGCACTCTCCTTAACAACGGAGTGAGGTAAATGTACATGAGAGGAACCATTCAGATGTGATGTCAGCTGCCTTATGTCCTGCTCTTGTCCCTCTGCAGTCATCGCAGTAACGCCGTTAGAAGCAGCACGGCAGCACACCTGCAGCAAGTTGCCAAGAAAATCGGAGCAGATCACATCCTGTCAGGAAGAAGCTTCTCCAGGCTCTTCCTGATTGCTGTGTCCAAAATGTCAGCGGATGCTGCTCCAGATGTGAGGTGGGTTATCAACGTATACATATCTACTTACTTTTGTTTACATTGTGTTTTTTTTTCACAGTTGTAATAATTTCAAACCTAATGCAATTCCCCACAGACACTATGGACAAGCCATGCTTAAAGACCTGTCTCTGCATGGTGAGTTTCTGCGCCTGTGGACCAAGTTCGTCCCAAAGGAGGAAAGATGGCCCCTGCAAAGGTTAATGATGCAGGATGCTACAGCACCCTTTTTACCTACTTTTACATAGTTACAACTACTAAGCCATTTCGTGTCCACGAAATATGTATAACATGCGCACGAAATACTAATTCGTGGCCACGAAATAGTATTGTAATTGACAGGACGCATTGGAGGGGGCTGCCCGGCCAGGGAGCACCTTCCCTGGGCAGCAGGGAGCAGGGACACCAAGACTTCCCTCTCACTGGACACTTCCTCCAGCTCTCCTGGGGGAATCCCGAGGCGTTCCCAAGCCAGCCGAGAGACATAGTCTCTCCACCGCGTCCTGGTCCAGCGTTCCGTGGCCAGGACGAAAACCATATTGCTCCTCCTGAATCCGAGGTTCGACTATAGGCCGAATTCTCCTCTCCAGTACCCTGGCATAGACATTCCCATGGAGGCTGAAGAGTGTGATCCCCCTATAGTTGGAGCACACGCTCCAGGTCCCCTTTTTGAAAAGAGGGACCACCACTCCGGTCTCCCAGTCAAGCGGCACTGCCCCCGATTGACACGTGGCGTTGCAGAGGCCCCACAACAGAGACTTAAGGTACCCAGGGCGAAGCTCATCCACCCCCAGTGCTGGTGGAGTACTGTTTCCCCCTCCTGAGGCGCCGGACGGTTTGCCAGAATCTCTTCGAGGCTGACCGATAGTCCTCCTCCATGGCCTTCCCGAACTCCTCCCAGGCCCGAGTTTTTGCCTCTACAACTACCCTCGCTGGGGCAACGCTTGGCCTGCCGATACCTATCAGCTGCTTCAGGAGTCCCACAAGCCAACCAGGCCCGATATGAGAATGAGAGGAATGGTGCTCCCTGGCCGAGCAGCCCGCTCCCATGCGCCCTGTCAATAACAATACTATTTCGTGCGCATTACATATTTCATATGTCTTCAGAGGGGCTACATAATAATAAAAACTACAGTAGTTGACATTTGTTGTTGTCTTGAATTTTTGGACAACTTGATGACATTTTAAACCTCTTCTTGTTGATTACCACATACAAATACTTCAGATGATTAGTAGAAGGTAATGAACGTCATGAGGATCTGAGGATCTCTCAACAACCTTTAACTTTTAATATATACTGCTGTGTACTTTCCCTTTAATCTTAACATCTATTTGTAGGTTATACAATACAGATTTAATGTTGTATCCCAAAATTTACTGATTTTCGTCCTCTTTGTCGGAGACTAAAGCACCAATCTGAGGTATTTGTGTATGGGAACCAACACTTCAGATATAGATTAACAATATTAGTGTTATTATATATATAGCGCATTTTACAATCACTGTCTCAAAGCGCTTCACCCAGAGCCTGAACCCCCTTAGGAGCAACAGTGGCAAGAAAAACTCCCTTTAAACAGGAAAAAACCTTAAGCAGGACCTGAGTCAATAAAGAAGAACCTTCCTGCTGCCAGTTGGCCGGGTAGAGGAGGAGAAGAAGAGGGAGACAGGACAGAGAGGATGAAGGAGAGAGAGAGAGAGAGAAGAACAACATGCACAACCAGCACTGCCATATTAAAAGAAAAAATCACCTAAAAAGACATTCCCGAAGAAAATGAGGAAATGCACCACAATAATAATGTGCATATGCATGTTCTTGGTGTCTAGGGACATCTAGGGACCTCAGAGAATGCATTTCCAGTGTTTAAAATATTGTGTCTATTAGTATGCCTGAGTAAATTAGAAAAAACTACAGGAGAAATGTAACAATTTTATCCTCGCCTGAGTTTTTTTCCTATTTGACAGAGGAAAACATTATGCTAACAATGATTCTATGTACACAGATGCCATTGATCACATTCAGCTATTCCTTGGCTACAAATATACCAAATTTGATAGAATTTGAACAAAGAGCAAAGCCTTCACAAAGGTTTTAGTAAGGATATCACCAGGCGGACACTCAGTTTGGCACAATTTGGCACCACATTGCCAAATAGGTTACTATAGCTATAGCTAGCTTACTCATTTCCAGTGGAAACTGGCTGGAAAATACAATTTATATCCATTTCACTAGTCTATTGCCATCTACTGGAGCTTTTGGGTATGAATTTACCTTGCACTTCATCAACTTCTACCATTATGCACAGTGTAAAATCAATAGAAAAAAACATCAAAATGTATGATTTTGTCTCCAAATAGAGTAGTTTTTATTATAATAACTAATAACTAATGTACATTAATGAAAGTCCAACCAAATATTAGGTAAAGAAAATAAAAATAACAACAAGGAGAGGTGATGCCTCAGTGTTGAGCCCAGATGGGCCTGGAACCTCACTTTCCTCTTCTCTTCCCTCTTGTTGGCTGTGAAAATAATAACAATTATTATTATCTGTAATTGCATACATATTGAAATACACATATTATGTAAATAATATGTAAAGACAGTATTGAATAGGATTGAATCATCCTTCTTCATCTCTGTTCAGCTGTTCCCTTAGGGGTTGCCACAGTCAGTCATCACCACTATCCTCTGCATCCTCCTCTCTCACCCCAACTACCACCCTGCTGTATACTATATTGTGTACACGTATATATATAATAAATCATTTTATCGATCAACACGGATATTAGCAACAAACAGTTTACACTTCAAAATAAATGTACAAAACTTACTCAACTTACTCAAACTGGGTCTATCTTTTCCAACGTTCAACGTTGCTGGCAACGGGGTCGAACGAATCCGGAAATTCCTGCCGTTGAAATTCTGCTCCATGCCCCTCTCGTCACGGTATCGTGAAGAGATACGCTAGCTAACAACCTAAAAAAACCCTCTGATACTTACTGAAACTCACTGAAATTCACCGAAAGTCACTGAAGCACACTAAAGCAACTACAACCTCCACAAACACATACGCGTAGTTAGCTAGCGTTAGTGTTGTTGCGTCTAGTCTTTACACAGGGATTTTACGTCAGCTGGGTATTGTAGTCCATTATTATTGTTCGGCATGACTTCATTAGCTCAACTCACCCTGCTATGTGATGTGCTTATGGTTTCAGACAGGTGAAAAGTGAAGGCAGGTATGATTCAGACAGGGAAATGACCAGCCGAGCTTTGGAGCTTGAAATAACTGTGCTTGAGCCTAATTCAACTGACATTACAATCATTACAAAAAGTGTTCTCCGAGGATCCACACACAGCCACATCATTATTCTTTCATCACCCCCCTCATCTGGCAGATTGAAGTGAATCATTGTCAGACTAAGAATCTACAACATTCCCCAGTCATGTCGAGGTTGACTTGAGCTTCCTGTGCTGCTTTCCACTGACTCATTTCTAGGCATGAAACATCCAGCTCAGCTTTTTGTTTTCCCTTTGGATGAACCTGAGATGACTCAAAGTAATCCCCTCCTGCTTCCACAGAGGGACGACAGCAGTGGACATGCTTTGGCACTCTGGGAGACGTGACTAAAAATATTTTGAAAGGGTTTTTTTAATTCATAACCTCAACCACATCCTTATGTTTGCATCAAGAGCAGAGCAAAAGTGAAAGACCTAAAAACATGGTTCTACCATAAATGCAATTTGCTTTTTTTATGGATTACTGTGATGATATCTGCAGCTTCTTCCTATTACATGTGACTCTGCTCCAGCGTTTCCATTTGAATTGTTAACATGCAATGTGATGAAGTCACACTCATTAATTCTGTCTGCAGAAAGACAGTGAGTTGAGCCTGGTTCCAGCCGTCTTGAGTGAATGCCCACATTTTGAGACGAGCCAGATTAGAGCTGTGGTCTCATCCCTATTTCAAAGCTTTGTCTCTGTATTGGACCCATATTACACAGCAACTAATCTGACAGGAAATTCAACTGCTGGCAGTAAGTTGCATATTTTTGGCAGACGACGGTGCAGTTATCATTGTGTGTTTGAGTTTTAATTCTCTAAGTTATCTGAACTTCTATAAATACAGTGGTGTTGTCACACGATGTCCCCACTCACTTGAACAGCTGGTAAGAACAAATGAATGTACCCAATATTATTATTTTATCCAACAAACCTTTAGGACTGTTAGGGTGAAGTAGAGTCCTGGATGATCACCATGAAATTGTTTCATGATTGATTTCCTGAGCAGAACATGTAAATTAACTGCCGTAAGTTACCATGGAGATGAGTTCCCCTGTACAATACAGCCTAGTATATAGTAAAATTGTATACTGCGATCAAGGGTGTTACTTCTTAAAGAAAAGGCTCCTTTTAATACCTGTAGATGTCAAGATAACCTGCATTTCTAAATATTAAAGAACTCACTGGTACCATCAAATCAATCTTCATTATTAGCAGATTTATAATGCTCACCAACATCTGCATAGGTGCACAGTTGTCCAATAGAAGTCAGCTGTGCAGCAGCATCCTCCCAAAACATCCACACACAAAAAGCACTTGATTTTCTCTAAAAACAACAGCATGACACTTCTGGCTCACACACACGCTTTCACATCACTTTTATCACTTTAATTTTCAATAACATTAGATTCGAGCACAGTGGCTAGTTGAGGTTAATGCAGACAATTTCACAACATTAAATACATAAAAGAGAACAACACATAGTCATGTTATATATACATATGACCACAGGGGGGTGCCAGATGCATACCCAGCTGTCATTTCACTAGCTTCCAAGTATCAACCTTACTTTCTCCTGGTCGGGATAAGCTGGATCCCTCAACAGCTTCCCACACAGATGCTCTTTATTCCCTGGCCTGCATTAAAGGACCAGTTTCTCTAGTAAGAATACAAAGTTCCCTGTTGTTGTTGTTGTGAGAAATTACTGCTGTCCTGGTTTATGTAATCATCCAGTCAGGGTATGGAACAAAAATCTTTGAGGTGCTAAAAAGGGGTATAGTATCTGAGCTTTATGAAACAGGTTTTCTTCCAGGGTCTGCCATGTTTAATCCTTTAAGCCCTTTGGCTATTTTAAAAATTCCCACCAGAGGAGCATCCTCCAAATCCAGTCAATAACAGCTCGAACAAACACAGAGACAAAAAAATAACGTGTGATAAAGTGAATAAGTAACCCTTAGGAGAACTGTAAAAGTATCCAAAGTGAGACTTTGAAAAACAGCAGCCAGAACTGATTAGAAAAATCATTCATCATGTTTTTCAGCTTTAATCCCATGCAGCTTCACAAGGATATTGCTAAAAGCCTTCAAGGAACTATTGTTGATGATGCTGTGTGGCTTGTTTCTGGTTTAGAGCTAACCAAGTGAGGGGGGTGTAGTGAGAGAGTTTGAACAGTTTTTTGGAAACATGAAGCCTTTGTTCGCAGTCTGTCACCAGCAGCCTCAGAGATAACGCATCTCATTATGAGTCTCATGTTGTGTACCAGATTCTCCAGAACTTTCCATATGGTTTCCATCTCAGATGTTGCAGCATTTGTTTGAGATTGATTATTATTATGGATTCATTTTATTTTAACTTGACACTCTGCCTGAATCACAGGCTTCATTCTCCTGTTTGATTGATACCTCCCTCCAGTCTGCTGACTGTGCCTGCAGCGAAAAGCCACGGTATGAAACATTTTCCATATGATGGTGGATTTTTTTCTTCTTCTAATCTCTGTGCTCAGATGAGCCTTCTGACTGCAGCTGGGGGATGAGAAGTGTGCGTTAATTTATCTGCCTGCCGTTCTACATCCGACTGGTAAATGGAATGGAGAATAAAAAGCTTTCTTCTTTGGCTTGAAGATGAAGACCTGGAAATTATGTGAGCTATAGGGCCAAACCGCAGGCCATGCAGCATACTAAATGGCACTGTCTACCCGGAATAGTCATTCTTTAGGGTGAATATTTCATGGGTGAAATAAATGAATACACATAATGAAGGAGTCATTTACCTGACTGTTCTGATGCCGCTCTAGTGCAGAGCTGCTGCTGCAGGGGGGGTGCTGTGGTTTGCTAAAATATAAGATAAGATAAGATAAGATAAGATAAAACTTTATTAATCCCGAAGGAAATTCTTGTGCCAGAGGTATCAAGTTACATTAAATGCAGTTAAGTACAGAGTATAAGAGTATAAGTGTCACTATAATCCAAAATAAGAGTACAGTACGCAGTATGAGCACAATATATGATACATGGATACAAATATGGAGATATAAGGTGCTAAGTAAACATAAACATAGACAAGTGGAGGGAATGACAGTGATGCCTGACATGATTATCTAGCGCTTCTCCCTACAGAAAGGGGAGGAGTTATACAGTCTGATGGCCACTGGCAGGAAGGACCTCCTGTGGCGTTCTGTGCTGCTCCTGGGTAGTCTCAGTCTACCGCTGAATGTGCTCCTGTAGGACAGCAGTGTGTCGTGCAGGGGGTGAGACGTGTTGTTACGAATACTGAGGAGTTTCCTCAGTATCCTCCTCTCTGTCACCTCCACCACAGACTCCAGCTCCACTCCCAGTACCGAGCCAGCCTTCCTGATGAGCTTGTTGAGTCTGTTGGTGTCGGCCGTCTTCATCCTGCTGCCCCAGCACACTACAGCGTAGAAGATGACGCTGGAGACCACCGAGTGGTAAAACATCTGCAGCATGGTCTGGCAGACGTTAAAGGACCTGAGTCTCCTCAGTAGATACAGGCGACTCTGTCCCTTCCTGTATATTGCCTCTGCGTTTGTGGACCAGTCCAGTTTGTGGTCAATGTGGACACCCAGGTATTTGTAGCTGTCCACAATGTCCACGTTGGTACCCTTGATGCTGACCGGGTTTGGGAGTGTCTGGTGCTTCCTGAAGTCCACCACCAGCTCTCTTGTCTGGTGGTGGACTTCAGGAAGCAATATCCCTGCAGGGAGGCTTTTCTGAGGATATTTAACAGGGAAAACACAACATAAAATGCTGTGGCATCAACATTCCAGTATCTTTTTAATGCTTAATCTTTTGAAATCCCTTTTCCTACACGTCCACAGATAGCTGGTGAATGCATTGTGGTCTTAGAGACAGAAATCATTGGACTTTATTGACTTTTGGTTAAATGCAGGCCAAAAATCATACAGTACACTGTCAGAGAGCACAATCCTGTCTGCTGTTGCTGATTCAGACTGCCCTCAGTTCAGCAGCATGCTCACATATGTCTCACTACTCCAAACTGTTACCTTGAGCCCAGCTATGTACAGAACTCGCCGATACAGAAGGTAAATTGTGAAGCAGCCATATTATTTAAAAAAAGACACTCATCAGATTATGGTTATTCATTGTGCTAGTGGTGTATTTTAATGAGGAAGCAGCAATGGCTGTATTGTTCATTATCATGGAGTGGAAATGGTGATTTAATGTATTCGGACCGCACAGCCCACTGTAGATATGCTCAAGACATGTAAATCCTCATGTCAGCAAAGCACAGCGAAAGCTGAGCATTAATCAAGACTATTGGAAAATGGCACATCACCAAACTTTTCAACAATTTATGCTTGAGGCATTTTATTTAACCCTTTAATAAAAAATAAAATAAAAGTAACTTTTGTTTTCTGTTGGTCCTGTATTCCTAACAGTCTAAGTGCGTTGGTCCTAACTTGTTTTATTGGCTTGACCCACAGCGAACTGGAGGCCATGGTTACCCATATCATTATCGGGTCACCAATGAGTCCACCATCATGGACATAGAGCGGGCTGAGCGTACAAAAATGGCATCGATATCTGATCGAGCAGATCGACTGTATGCCTCAATTAAAGCCCGAAATGATGCTTTTCTGCAGAGAATGGGACTCTCAATTCAGAACAGGATTTTGTCAAAACCCCCTGCTACTCACAGCCAAAGGAAATCCTTCCTCCCGCACGGAAAGAGATTAGAAACTCTTTTGGTGGAACCGCCAAGAAGGATGGATGAAACACCAGCTTGTTCTCCTGCCGCCCGGCCACCAGACAAAAAGCTCGTCAAAGACGTGCAGCTCCACAGTGTGAAGAATAAAGGGGATTTTGATTTAGAAATGTGTCTGCAGGCTTTCTCCTGCCAATCACACAAACCCCAACCCCTTACAAAGACAGCTGCAGGAACAAGAACCCAACCCACAATATTCCCGCAAATTACAAACAGAAATAGTGAAGCAGGTAAGTTGTTGTGTTTTGTATACTTGTACATCATATACAACACTTTGAATGAGGGCAACAAGTATTTTTCTGTCTAGCGGGCAAAAAGACAGCCAGTGACTGCAGCATGAACGAGATAAAAAGTGTAGCTGAGCTCTATCCTCTGGCCAACCCTCAATCGAGCCTATTCAGCTGCTTCACCCTGCTGCGTTCATCTGACTGGTAAGACAGGGACACTGTAGCTGAAGCAGCTAAAATATAACATATGCAGACCTGCATATCGTGTAGTTCCTGAAGTCACATTAACATATATATCTATTAAACAGGAAGGAGAAAATGGATGGTATGAACACCATCCAAGCTCTGGCGCAGCACCACGCAGAGACGCTGATAACCAAACTGCATGAAGTTTGTCTGCTGCTCAATAAGGAGGTATTGTCCTATTGTCCGATTGTTTTTTGTATCATTGATGGAAATTGCATGAAACATATGACAGCTGTGGCTGATGGTTCTCATTCTTACTATACAGGTGAACAACCAGCGCTCAGCAGTGGCCTGTGAGGCTATAGACACCATAGCAAAGCTGTATGTTCAGTTACAGCAGACTATGGATCCGGAGGTAGAGCTGACCGGACGAGCCCTGCTGCTCAAACTGGCAACAATCCACCCCCTTATCCAACAGAAGGTTGACTTGGCGTTGGATGCCATGGTGGAAAACTGCAGCCACAGACGGACAGTCAGCACTCTCCTTAACAACGGAGTGAGGTAAATGTACATGAGAGGAACCATTCAGATGTGATGTCAGCTGCCTTATGTCCTGCTCTTGTCCCTCTGCAGTCATCGCAGTAGCGCCGTTAGAAGCAGCACGGCAGCACACCTGCAGCAAGTTGCCAAGAAAATCGGAGCAGATCACATCCTGTCAGGAAGAAGCTTCTCCAGGCTCTTCCTGATTGCTGTGTCCAAAATGTCAGCGGATGCTGCTCCAGACGTGAGGTGGGTTATCAACGTATACATATCTACTTACTTTTGTTTACATTGTGTTTTTTTTTCACAGTTGTAATAATTTCAAACCTAATGCAATTCCCCACAGACACTATGGACAAGCCATGCTTAAAGACCTGTCTCTGCATGGTGAGTTTCTGCGCCTGTGGACCAAGTTCGTCCCAAAGGAGGAAAGATGGCCCCTGCAAAGGTTAATGATGCAGGATGCTACAGCACCCTTTTTACCTACTTTTACATAGTTACAACTACTAAGCCATTTCGTGTCCACGAAATATGTATAACATGCGCACGAAATACTAATTCGTGGCCACGAAATAGTATTGTAATTGACAGGACGCATTGGAGGGGGCTGCCCGGCCAGGGAGCACCTTCCCTGGGCAGCAGGGAGCAGGGACACCAAGACTTCCCTCTCACTGGACACTTCCTCCAGCTCTCCTGGGGGAATCCCGAGGCGTTCCCAAGCCAGCCGAGAGACATAGTCTCTCCACCGCGTCCTGGTCCAGCGTTCCGTGGCCAGGACGAAAACCATATTGCTCCTCCTGAATCCGAGGTTCGACTATAGGCCGAATTCTCCTCTCCAGTACCCTGGCATAGACATTCCCATGGAGGCTGAAGAGTGTGATCCCCCTATAGTTGGAGCAAACGCTCCAGGTCCCCTTTTTGAAAAGAGGGACCACCACTCCGGTCTCCCAGTCAAGCGGCACTGCCCCCGATTGACACGTGGCGTTGCAGAGGCCCCACAACAGAGACTTAAGGTACCCAGGGCGAAGCTCATCCACCCCCAGTGCTGGTGGAGTACTGTTTCCCCCTCCTGAGGCGCCGGACGGTTTGCCAGAATCTCTTCGAGGCTGACCGATAGTCCTCCTCCATGGCCTTCCCGAACTCCTCCCAGGCCCGAGTTTTTGCCTCTACAACTACCCTCGCTGGGGCACGCTTGGCCTGCCGATACCTATCAGCTGCTTCAGGAGTCCCACAAGCCAACCAGGCCCGATATGAGAATGAGAGGAATGGTGCTCCCTGGCCGAGCAGCCCGCTCCCATGCGCCCTGTCAATAACAATACTATTTCGTGCGCATTACATATTTCATATGTCTTCAGAGGGGCTACATAATAATAAAAACTACAGTAGTTGACATTTGTTGTTGTCTTGAATTTTTGGACAACTTGATGACATTTTAAACCTCTTCTTGTTGATTACCACATACAAATACTTCAGATGATTAGTAGAAGGTAATGAACGTCATGAGGATCTGAGGATCTCTCAACAACCTTTAACTTTTAATATATACTGCTGTGTACTTTCCCTTTAATCTTAACATCTATTTGTAGGTTATACAAGATTTGTAGGTAATACAGATTTAATGTTGTATCCCAAAATTTGCTGATTTTCGTCCTCTTTGTCGGAGACTAAAGCACCAATCTGAGGTATTTGTGTATGGGAACCAACACTTCAGATATAGATTAACAATATTAGTGTTATTATATATATAGCGCATTTTACAATCACTGTCTCAAAGCGCTTCACCCAGAGCCTGAACCCCCTTAGGAGCAACAGTGGCAAGAAAAACTCCCTTTAAACAGGAAAAAACCTTAAGCAGGACCTGAGTCAATAAAGAAGAACCTTCCTGCTGCCAGTTGGCCGGGTAGAGGAGGAGAAGAAGAGGGAGACAGGACAGAGAGGATGAAGGAGAGAGAGAGAGAGAGAAGAACAACATGCACAACCAGCACTGCCATATTAAAAGAAAAAATCACCTAAAAAGACATTCCCGAAGAAAATGAGGAAATGCACCACAATAATAATGTGCATATGCATGTTCTTGGTGTCTAGGGACATCTAGGGACCTCAGAGAATGCATTTCCAGTGTTTAAAATATTGTGTCTATTAGTATGCCTGAGTAAATTAGAAAAAACTACAGGAGAAATGTAACAATTTTATCCTCGCCTGAGTTTTTTTCCTATTTGACAGAGGAAAACATTATGCTAACAATGATTCTATGTACACAGATGCCATTGATCACATTCAGCTATTCCTTGGCTACAAATATACCAAATTTGATAGAATTTGAACAAAGAGCAAAGCCTTCACAAAGGTTTTAGTAAGGATATCACCAGGCGGACACTCAGTTTGGCACAATTTGGCACCACATTGCCAAATAGGTTACTATAGCTATAGCTAGCTTACTCATTTCCAGTGGAAACTGGCTGGAAAATACAATTTATATCCATTTCACTAGTCTATTGCCATCTACTGGAGCTTTTGGGTATGAATTTACCTTGCACTTCATCAACTTCTACCATTATGCACAGTGTAAAATCAATAGAAAAAACATCAAAATGTATGATTTTGTCTCCAAATAGAGTAGTTTTTATTATAATAACTAATAACTAATGTACATTAATGAAAGTCCAACCAAATATTAGGTAAAGAAAATAAAAATAACAACAAGGAGAGGTGATGCCTCAGCGTTGAGCCCAGATGGGCCTGGAACCTCACTTTCCTCTTCTCTTCCCTCTTGTTGGCTGTGAAAATAATAACAATTATTATTATCTGTAATTGCATACATATTGAAATACACATATTATGTAAATAATATGTAAAGACAGTATTGAATAGGATTGAATCATCCTTCTTCATCTCTGTTCAGCTGTTCCCTTAGGGGTTGCCACAGTCAATCATCACCACTATCCTCTGCATCCTCCTCTCTCACCCCAACTACCACCCTGCTGTCTACTATATTGTGTACACGTATATATATAATAAATCATTTTATCGATCAACACGGATATTAGCAACAAATAGTTTACACTTCAAAATAAATGTACAAAACTTACTCAACTTACTCAAACTGGGTCTATCTTTTCCAACGTTCAACGTTGCTGGCAACGGGGTCGAACGAATCCGGAAATTCCTGCCGTTGAAATTCTGCTCCATGCCCCTCTCGTCACGGTATCGTGAAGAGATACGCTAGCTAACAACCTAAAAAAACCCTCTGATACTTACTGAAACTCACTGAAATTCACCGAAAGTCACTGAAGTACACTAAAGCAACTACAACCTCCACAAACACATACGCGTAGTTAGCTAGCGTTAGTGTTGTTGCGTCTAGTCTTTACACAGGGATTTTACGTCAGCTGGGTATTGTAGTCCATTATTATTGTTCGGCATGACTTCATTAGCTCAACTCACCCTGCTATGTGATGTGCTTATGGTTTCAGACAGGTGAAAAATGAAGGCAGGTATGATTCAGACAGGGAAGTGACCAGCCGAGCTTTGGAGCTTGAAATAACTGTGCTTGAGCCTAATTCAACTGACATTACAATCATTACAAAAAGTGTTCTCCGAGGATCCACACACAGCCACATCATTATTCTTTCATCACCCCCCTCATCTGGCAGATTGAAGTGAATCATTGTCAGACTAAGAATCTACAACATTCCCCAGTCATGTCGAGGTTGACTTGAGCTTCCTGTGCTGCTTTCCACTGACTCATTTCTAGGCATGAAACATCCAGCTCAGCTTTTTGTTTTCCCTTTGGATGAACCTGAGATGACTCAAAGTAATCCCCTCCTGCTTCCACAGAGGGACGACAGCAGTGGACATGCTTTGGCACTCTGGGAGACGTGACTAAAAATATTTTGAAAGGGTTTTTTTAATTCATAACCTCAACCACATCCTTATGTTTGCATCAAGAGCAGAGCAAAAGTGAAAGACCTAAAAACATGGTTCTACCATAAATGCAATTTGCTTTTTTTATGGATTACTGTGATGATATCTGCAGCTTCTTCCTATTACATGTGACTCTGCTCCAGCATTTCCATTTGAATTGTTAACATGCAATGTGATGAAGTCACACTCATTAATTCTGTCTGCAGAAAGACAGTGAGTTGAGCCTGGTTCCAGCCGTCTTGAGTGAATGCCCACATTTTGAGACGAGCCAGATTAGAGCTGTGGTCTCATCCCTATTTCAAAGCTTTGTCTCTGTATTGGACCCATATTACACAGCAACTAATCTGACAGGAAATTCAACTGCTGGCAGTAAGTTGCATATTTTTGGCAGACGACGGTGCAGTTATCATTGTGTGTTTGAGTTTTAATTCTCTAAGTTATCTGAACTTCTATAAATACAGTGGTGTTGTCACACGATGTCCCCACTCACTTGAACAGCTGGTAAGAACAAATAAATGTACCCAATATTATTATTTTATCCAACAAACCTTTAGGACTGTTAGGGTGAAGTAGAGTCCTGGATGATCACCATGAAATTGTTTCATGATTGATTTCCTGAGCAGAACATGTAAATTAACTGCCGTAAGTTACCATGGAGATGAGTTCCCCTGTACAATACAGCCTAGTATATAGTAAAATTGTATACTGCGATCAAGGGTGTTACTTCTTAAAGAAAAGGCTCCTTTTAATACCTGTAGATGTCAAGATAACCTGCATTTCTAAATATTAAAGAACTCACTGGTACCATCAAATCAATCTTCATTATTAGCAGATTTATAATGCTCACCAACATCTGCATAGGTGCACAGTTGTCCAATAGAAGTCAGCTGTGCAGCAGCATCCTCCCAAAACATCCACACACAAAAAGCACTTGATTTTCTCTAAAAACAACAGCATGACACTTCTGGCTCACACACACGCTTTCACATCACTTTTATCACTTTAATTTTCAATAACATTAGATTCGAGCACAGTGGCTAGTTGAGGTTAATGCAGACAATTTCACAACATTAAATACATAAAAGAGAACAACACATAGTCATGTTATATATACATATGACCACAGGGGGGTGCCAGATGCATACCCAGCTGTCATTTCACTAGCTTCCAAGTATCAACCTTACTTTCTCCTGGTCGGGATAAGCTGGATCCCTCAACAGCTTCCCACACAGATGCTCTTTATTCCCTGGCCTGCATTAAAGGACCAGTTTCTCTAGTAAGAATACAAAGTTCCCTGTTGTTGTTGTTGTGAGAAATTACTGCTGTCCTGGTTTATGTAATCATCCAGTCAGGGTATGGAACAAAAATCTTTGAGGTGCTAAAAAGGGGTATAGTATCTGAGCTTTATGAAACAGGTTTTCTTCCAGGGTCTGCCATGTTTAATCCTTTAAGCCCTTTGGCTATTTTAAAAATTCCCACCAGAGGAGCATCCTCCAAATCCAGTCAATAACAGCTCGAACAAACACAGAGACAAAAAAATAATGTGTGATAAAGTGAATAAGTAACCCTTAGGAGAACTGTAAAAGTATCCAAAGTGAGACTTTAAAAAACAGCAGCCAGAACTGATTAGAAAAATCATTCATCATGTTTTTCAGCTTTAATCCCATGCAGCTTCACAAGGATATTGCTAAAAGCCTTCAAGGAACTATTGTTGATGATGCTGTGTGGCTTGTTTCTGGTTTAGAGCTAACCAAGTGAGGGGGGTGTAGTGAGAGAGTTTGAACAGTTTTTTGGAAACATGAAGCCTTTGTTCGCAGTCTGTCACCAGCAGCCTCAGAGATAACGCATCTCATTATGAGTCTCATGTTGTGTGCCAGATTCTCCAGAACTTTCCACATGGTTTCCATCTCAGATGTTGCAGCATTTGTTTGAGATTGATTATTATTATGGATTCATTTTATTTTAACTTGACACTCTGCCTGAATCACAGGCTTCATTCTCCTGTTTGATTGATACCTCCCTCCAGTCTGCTGACTGTGCCTGCAGCGAAAAGCCACGGTATGAAACATTTTCCATATGATGGTGGATTTTTTTCTTCTTCTAATCTCTGTGCTCAGATGAGCCTTCTGACTGCAGCTGGGGGATGAGAAGTGTGCGTTAATTTATCTGCCTGCCGTTCTACATCCGACTGGTAAATGGAATGGAGAATAAAAAGCTTTCTTCTTTGGCTTGAAGATGAAGACCTGGAAATTATGCGAGCTATAGGGCCAAACCGCAGGCCATGCAGCATACTAAATGGCACTGTCTACCCGGAATAGTCATTCTTTAGGGTGAATATTTCATGGGTGAAATAAATGAATACACATAATGAAGGAGTCATTTACCTGACTGTTCTGATGCCGCTCTAGTGCAGAGCTGCTGCTGCAGGGGGGGTGCTGTGGTTTGCTAAAATATCCCTGCAGGGAGGCTTTTCTGAGGATATTTAACAGGGAAAACACAACATAAAATGCTGTGGCATCAACATTCCAGTATCTTTTTAATGCTTAATCTTTTGAAATCCCTTTTCCTACACGTCCACAGATAGCTGGTGAATGCATTGTGGTCTTAGAGACAGAAATCATTGGACTTTATTGACTTTTGGTTAAATGCAGGCCAAAAATCATACAGTACACTGTCAGAGAGCACAATCCTGTCTGCTGTTGCTGATTCAGACTGCCCTCAGTTCAGCAGCATGCTCACATATGTCTCACTACTCCAAACTGTTACCTTGAGCCCAGCTATGTACAGAACTCGCCGATACAGAAGGTAAATTGTGAAGCAGCCATATTATTTAAAAAAAGACACTCATCAGATTATGGTTATTCATTGTGCTAGTGGTGTATTTTAATGAGGAAGCAGCAATGGCTGTATTGTTCATTATCATGGAGTGGAAATGGTGATTTAATGTATTCGGACCGCACAGCCCACTGTAGATATGCTCAAGACATGTAAATCCTCATGTCAGCAAAGCACAGCGAAAGCTGAGCATTAATCAAGACTATTGGAAAATGGCACATCACCAAACTTTTCAACAATTTATGCTTGAGGCATTTTATTTAACCCTTTAATAAAAAATAAAATAAAAGTAACTTTTGTTTTCTGTTGGTCCTGTATTCCTAACAGTCTAAGTGCGTTGGTCCTAACTTGTTTTATTGGCTTGACCCACAGCGAACTGGAGGCCATGGTTACCCATATCATTATCGGGTCACCAATGAGTCCACCATCATGGACATAGATCGGGCTGAGCGTACAAAAATGGCATCGATATCTGATCGAGCAGATCGACTGTATGCCTCAATTAAAGCCCGAAATGATGCTTTTCTGCAGAGAATGGGACTCTCAATTCAGAACAGGATTTTGTCAAAACCCCCTGCTACTCACAGCCAAAGGAAATCCTTCCTCCCGCACGGAAAGAGATTAGAAACTCTTTTGGTGGAACCGCCAAGAAGGATGGATGAAACACCAGCTCGTCCTCCTGCCGCCCGACCACCAGACAAAAAGCTCGTCAAAGACGTGCAGCTCCACAGTGTGAAGAATAAAGGGGATTTTGATTTAGAAATGTGTCTGCAGGCTTTCTCCTGCCAATCACACAAACCCCAACCCCTTACAAAGACAGCTGCAGGAACAAGAACCCAACCCACAATATTCCCGCAAATTACAAACAGAAATAGTGAAGCAGGTAAGTTGTTGTGTTTTGTATACTTGTACATCATATACAACACTTTGAATGAGGGCAACAAGTATTTTTCTGTCTAGCGGGCAAAAAGACAGCCAGTGACTGCAGCAAGAACGAGATAAAAAGTGTAGCTGAGCTCTATCCTCTGGCCAACCCTCAATCGAGCCTGTTCAGCTGCTTCACCCTGCTGCGTTCATCTGACTGGTAAGACAGGGACACTGTAGCTGAAGCAGCTAAAATATAACATATGCAGACCTGCATATCGTGTAGTTCCTGAAGTCACATTAACATATATATCTATTAAACAGGAAGGAGAAAATGGATGGTATGAACACCATCCAAGCTCTGGCGCAGCACCACGCAGAGACGCTGATAACCAAACTGCATGAAGTTTGTCTGCTGTTCAATAAGGAGGTATTGTCCTATTGTCCGATTGTTTTTTGTATCATTGATGGAAATTGCATGAAACATATGACAGCTGTGGCTGATGGTTCTCATTCTTACTATACAGGTGAACAACCAGCGCTCAGCAGTGGCCTGTGAGGCTATAGACACCATAGCAAAGCTGTATGTTCAGTTACAGCAGACTATGGATCCGGAGGTAGAGCTGACCGGACGAGCCCTGCTGCTCAAACTGGCAACAATCCACCCCCTTATCCAACAGAAGGTTGACTTGGCGTTGGATGCCATGGTGGAAAACTGCAGCCACAGACGGACAGTCAGCACTCTCCTTAACAACGGAGTGCGGTAAATGTACATGAGAGGAACCATTCAGATGTGATGTCAGCTGCCTTATGTCCTGCTCTTGTCCCTCTGCAGTCATCGCAGTAACGCCGTTAGAAGCAGCACGGCAGCACACCTGCAGCAAGTTGCCAAGAAAATCGGAGCAGATCACATCCTGTCAGGAAGAAGCTTCTCCAGGCTCTTCCTGATTGCTGTGTCCAAAATGTCAGCGGATGCTGCTCCAGATGTGAGGTGGGTTATCAACGTATACATATCTACTTACTTTTGTTTACATTGTGTTTTTTTTTCACAGTTGTAATAATTTCAAACCTAATGCAATTCCCCACAGACACTATGGACAAGCCATGCTTAAAGACCTGTCTCTGCATGGTGAGTTTCTGCGCCTGTGGACCAAGTTCGTCCCAAAGGAGGAAAGATGGCCCCTGCAAAGGTTAATGATGCAGGATGCTACAGCACCCTTTTTACCTACTTTTACATAGTTACAACTACTAAGCCATTTCGTGTCCACGAAATATGTATAACATGCGCACGAAATACTAATTCGTGGCCACGAAATAGTATTGTAATTGACAGGACGCATTGGAGGGGGCTGCCCGGCCAGGGAGCACCTTCCCTGGGCAGCAGGGAGCAGGGACACCAAGACTTCCCTCTCACTGGACACTTCCTCCAGCTCTCCTGGGGGAAACCCGAGGCGTTCCCAAGTCAGCCGAGAGACATAGTCTCTCCACCGCGTCCTGGTCCAGCGTTCCGTGGCCAGGACGAAAACCATATTGCTCCTCCTGAATCCGAGGTTCGACTATAGGCCGAATTCTCCTCTCCAGTACCCTGGCATAGACATTCCCATGGAGGCTGAAGAGTGTGATCCCCCTATAGTTGGAGCACACGCTCCAGGTCCCCTTTTTGAAAAGAGGGACCACCACTCCGGTCTCCCAGTCAAGCGGCACTGCCCCCGATTGACACGTGGCGTTGCAGAGGCCCCACAACAGAGACTTAAGGTACCCAGGGCGAAGCTCATCCACCCCCAGTGCTGGTGGAGTACTGTTTCCCCCTCCTGAGGCGCCGGACGATTTGCCAGAATCTCTTCGAGGCTGACCGATAGTCCTCCTCCATGGCCTTCCCGAACTCCTCCCAGGCCCGAGTTTTTGCCTCTACAACTACCCTCGCTGGGGCACGCTTGGCCTGCCGATACCTATCAGCTGCTTCAGGAGTCCCACAAGCCAACCAGGCCCGATATGAGAATGAGAGGAATGGTGCTCCCTGGCCGAGCAGCCCGCTCCCATGCGCCCTGTCAATAACAATACTATTTCGTGCGCATTACATATTTTCATATGTCTTCAGAGGGGCTAAATAATAATAAAAACTACAGTAGTTGACATTTGTTGTTGTCTTGAATTTTTGGACAACTTGATGACATTTTAAACCTCTTCTTGTTGATTACCACATACAAATACTTCAGATGATTAGTAGAAGGTAATGAACGTCATGAGGATCTGAGGATCTCTCAACAACCTTTAACTTTTAATATATACTGCTGTGTACTTTCCCTTTAATCTTAACATCTATTTGTAGGTTATACAATACAGATTTAATGTTGTATCCCAAAATTTGCTGATTTTCGTCCTCTTTGTCGGAGACTAAAGCACCAATCTGAGGTATTTGTGTATGGGAACCAACACTTCAGATATAGATTAACAATATTAGTGTTATTATATATATAGCGCATTTTACAATCACTGTCTCAAAGCGCTTCACCCAGAGCCTGAACCCCCTTAGGAGCAACAGTGGCAAGAAAAACTCCCTTTAAACAGGAAAAAAACCTTAAGCAGGACCTGAGTCATAAAGAAGAACCTTCCTGCTGCCAGTTGGCCGGGTAGAGGAGGAGAAGAAGAGGGAGACAGGACAGAGAGGATGAAGGAGAGAGAGAGAGAGAAGAACAACATGCACAACCAGCACTGCCATATTAAAAGAAAAAATCACCTAAAAAGACATTCCCGAAGAAAATGAGGAAATGCACCACAATAATAATGTGCATATGCATGTTCTTGGTGTCTAGGGACATCTAGGGACCTCAGAGAATGCATTTCCAGTGTTTAAAATATTGTGTCTATTAGTATGCCTGAGTAAATTAGAAAAAACTACAGGAGAAATGTAACAATTTTATCCTTGCCTGAGTTTTTTTCCTATTTGACAGAGGAAAACATTATGCTAACAATGATTCTATGTACACAGATGCCATTGATCACATTCAGCTATTCCTTGGCTACAAATATACCAAATTTGATAGAATTTGAACAAAGAGCAAAGCCTTCACAAAGGTTTTAGTAAGGATATCACCAGGCGGACACTCAGTTTGGCACAATTTGGCACCACATTGCCAAATAGGTTACTATAGCTATAGCTAGCTTACTCATTTCCAGTGGAAACTGGCTGGAAAATACAATTTATATCCATTTCACTAGTCTATTGCCATCTACTGGAGCTTTTGGGTATGAATTTACCTTGCACTTCATCAACTTCTACCATTATGCACAGTGTAAAATCAATAGAAAAAAACATCAAAATGTATGATTTTGTCTCCAAATAGAGTAGTTTTTATTATAATAACTAATAACTAATGTACATTAATGAAAGTCCAACCAAATATTAGGTAAAGAAAATAGAAATAACAACAAGGAGAGGTGATGCCTCAGCGTTGAGCCCAGATGGGCCTGGAACCTCACTTTCCTCTTCTCTTCCCTCTTGTTGGCTGTGAAAATAATAACAATTATTATTATCTGTAATTGCATACATATTGAAATACACATATTATGTAAATAATATGTAAAGACAGTATTGAATAGGATTGAATCATCCTTCTTCATCTCTGTTCAGCTGTTCCCTTAGGGGTTGCCACAGTCAATCATCACCACTATCCTCTGCATCCTCCTCTCTCACCCCAACTACCACCCTGCTGTCTACTATATTGTGTACACGTATATATATAATAAATCATTTTATCGATCAACACGGATATTAGCAACAAATAGTTTACACTTCAAAATAAATGTACAAAACTTACTCAACTTACTCAAACTGGGTCTATCTTTTCCAACGTTCAACGTTGCTGGCAACGGGGTCGAACGAATCCGGAAATTCCTGCCGTTGAAATTCTGCTCCATGCCCCTCTCGTCACGGTATCATGAAGAGATACGCTAGCCAACAACCTAAAAAAACCCTCTGATACTTACTGAAACTCACTGAAATTCACCGAAAGTCACTGAAGCACACTAAAGCAACTACAACCTCCACAAACACATACGCGTAGTTAGCTAGCGTTAGTGTTGTTGCGTCTAGTCTTTACACAGGGATTTTACGTCAGCTGGGTATTGTAGTCCATTAGATTTTTTTGTACCATTCGATTCAGTAGCTTGTCCTCTTTCATTGGACTACAAACATGGCCGCAACCGTGGCAGAATTTGATCAGAATTTGAAGTAATAGTGCCTGTACGTTTTCGGCCCTTCGGCGGGCCCATCGGGTTACAGGTTAAAGTATCTATCCTGTATTGTGTTGCTGAATTGATTTGGTTCACTCTCCTCATGGTTTAACAAAAGCAGAGCATGAAGCACATTCATATTCAGCCAGTCATATTCATCCAATAACAAACATCTATGGTGCCATGTATTCTTGCCTCGGTTTGGGGATCTGGGCAATGCTCCTCAGGTGCAGGTACCTGAAACAGGAAGCCCAGTGGGAAAGAGGGAGCCAGTGCTTGGCTAAAAGGAAGCCCTCACTGGGTGGTTCTCTCATTCATCCTGCTCTTTAGAATCTGTGCCTTGGACAATAAATTACACCCGGCTCCAGTGACTACTTGCGAACGGGGATGGACTGTGTTCGCAGAGGTCGTGTCTACAGTGGTGCAAAAGTCTACAGTGACTGTAGACAGTTGCGCCTTTTGATTGGTCGCCTCTGACTGTAAAGAATGAAATCTTAAAGGCTTACGAGAGGATCCAGCACCGGGTTTTGTTGGAGGATGCAGTGTTGAGCAAAGCTGGTATTCCCCTAGCCAAGATTAACATCAAGACTGTACGGGATTTTATCAGACGCCAGGAGAGGCTGCTCAACCTGCATTCTACCCAACAGCCCCAGACCATCACAAAGACTACGTCCATCTCCTCTGTACAGCTCCCTCCTGCACCACACCAGCCAGCGGTCCTCCCACCACCAGACTACCCTCTAAAGGAGTACGAATATACACCTAGTCTGGCAGGGACAAAGGTGTTGAAAGGACGAGCAGACATTTTTACACCTGTCAGCCACCCTGAACCACCACTGCAACTGGTGCCAGCCCCCCGCAAAAAAGTGCCTGTGACATCCACCATCACCAGACCTTCCTCTGTTTCTGCCTCTGACAATGCTGGGCCCCCAGTGCAGCTCTCAAAGCCAGCCAGCCAAAAGGATCCTCCACCTGCTCCCAAAACAGCTTCAGCTGAAGGAGCTGGGCAAGAGCTGGGCAAGGGCGACTCAGTACAAGTGGAAGCTGAAGGAAGACCCCTCAGACATGGGAGCAAAAGTATCACGGATACAAAGTCTCCCTGTCTGTAAAATGTGCAACCAGCCCACCCAGGGGCATAAAAAATACAAAAAAAAATGTTTCTGCCCAATAAAAATGATGTCACCTTCTAAAGGTTTTGAAAAACAAGTGTATGACAGTTATGAACAATTTATGGTTGCTGTAGACACAATGGGGAAGCTGTAAATACATAAATACTTAACCATGTGCTTGCCAAGGCAGCCATCCAGAGCTGCCACTCGCACTAATTCCTGATCCTGTCTGTCTGCATCACCTAAAACAAGAAAAAAAGATGTTTAGCATATACACAGAGCTGGAGGTTAATAGAATGGAATATATGTATGTATCATGGTTTCTAATGATTGTTCAAATTTGACCTCATTTACAATGTCTCCACTGTGGTGTGAGTAATGTGTATGTTTGTGTTTTTGTTTGCCCAGCTACACAATTATTCATTAAATCAGATAATGTTACAGTAATGCTGTGTTCTTGCTGTCATTTCTAAGACAACTGAGGCCTATTTGTTTATGAAGCAAACAGGAAGACTTCCAGGAATTTTGTTTTCAAGGAAAGATAGACCAGAGAAGCAGGCTCTGAGTTCGATTCCCGACAGGAACATGTATAATGCAGAACAAATTATCTTTAGACTTTATATTCTTTTTAACAACTACATACCAGAAGTAAGTATTGTTTGACACCACATGGTGTCAAACAATCACTGTTTATGACTACAATTAACTTCTGCACTTCCGCTGTCAAAGGGTACTTCCGCTGTCTCTCGACTGTAGAATTCTAACCAATCAGGCGCCAAGGGAAAAGCACTCCCATACAGTCCATCCCCGACGCTGCTGCATCTTTGTTTGCAGCGAGACATGGCTACCACAATGAACAACACAGCTCTGCTTACATCAATTCAGGGAGAATTACTTTTCATCACTGCTGGTTGAATAGTGATTTCCATGTTGCTGCTTATTATAATGACATAAAAATGACTAAGCTAATTATTCTTTACTCTGCTTCTACACTGGTTTGATTGTTCTTTAATTTAACACAATATGTGTAAATATGGCACATCATAATGAGAGTAGCTATTCAAGTGCAATTGAACAGAAACCCCACTACACAGAAAGATACGTGATTTTCCTTTCCTTTAAGCATGTAATGTGCTGACACAACCAAAAGTGTCAGAAGATAAATATTCATACTTTATGTATAAATAGCTATTAAGTAAGAATATACTTTATCCTTATTTGCCTGTACAAGTATGGAACAGAGCATGGTGGAAATGATGAGAGTGTAGGAGAGGTTGTGAACTGAATTCACACCAAGTAAGCCATAACACAGTCCACTAAGCTACCACTATCATCATCATCACATGATAAGGCATCTGTTTATCCCCCTATGACCAGGGAAAGTTAGACCTGAGCAGTAAAATGTTATGCCCACAAGGAATATAAGGACATGTATCAGCTGTCAATCAGGTTCCACTACACATTTCTGACAGTAAAGCACCTAATAATCTACAATATAATTCAAATTCTTACATAAAACGTGTATTAAACCACCAAGAACCTCAGTCCAAGATCTCTTTAGAAATTCCAATTAGAGATTCAATTTACACATCCTGGCTTCACGTGTAGGTGGAATAAATTATATGATACCTTCAAATAACTGAAACACAGTAGAAAAAAAAGGTGTGTGATTTGATTGGGTTAAACAAGGTACATTCTAATTATTCATGCTGTTTGACATTGCAAGGAGAGAACACACATATTGTTGGCCTGTCATTGCCCCCACTCTGCAGCAGTGGATTATCATGTGTTCAAGGTGATGGAGCAGCTGATTGGTGCTGGCTGCTGGTTTGTGCAGATGTCAGACTCTGGGCTACCGTCCAAACACGGCACAATCTTCCCAGTTTCACAGACATCAGATTCATTTTCAGTTTAATCCACAGTAATTGTGGTGCTTGTATTGAGGTTAAGTGTTATTATTATTCACTGTGAACCCCTCTGATTTCACAGATGTAACTGCACCAGCTGCTTTCAGAGGCCCGGCACAACGATCCTCGTCTAAACTATCCTCTTCATTTTAAAATGTATGATGTTTATGTAAATATTGACTATCACATGTAAATATACAAGTAGACTCCAACTTTCTGCAAACGTGATGTAGCTAACTAAAAAAATGCAACCAAGCAATCCAATGCAACCATTGACTGTTTACACAGTCCCCTTTACAGAAAGGGGGCCTTGAAAGGGTTTTCTGCTGCTGTAACATATTCACCTCAGGATTTGAAGTGTTTTGTATTCAAGCTAGTATAATATGATGTGTTCTCAATTATTACACCATAATCATTTGTATCCACACTGCATTTTTTAGGTTATTTCTTAGCTATCTACAGGTGAGAGGAGTTGTACACCCTGAACAGGTCTGCACTGTTATATCAAATAAAATATTTATGATAGAAACACACATGAAGCCATGGAGAATGGAAAAGCAAAAGGCACAGTTCACTGGTCCAAATAGTCTCAGCAAATATTATGGCTGATTGCTACATCCAGAAAGTAGGTTCCTCTAATGGATTTTACCTGGAAGCTGTACTGAACTATGTCCATGTTTTACTTAAGGCTAAAATTCCCTTTTTTCTTATCTGAGAGTGGAGTGGATATTCACTTCATAACTGGTCAAACATGTCAATGGGGTTTAACGTCTCTTTAATCGGAGGTCTCCTGAATCAAATGTTGTATTGGATAATGTTACAGTCCACTCCTAGGATAGGAGGCGGAGTGGACCTGCACTAAGACACTGAACGCACACTCAGCGTAAACAGATGTGCTTTGAATTGCGGTCACAAAGAGGACAAGAGCCCTAACTGACAGGTACTCCCTTTGTGGGTATGAGGAGGATTCTGTATGTCTACATACTCTACATGAGTAGTGGTACATGCAAATGATTTTTCTTCTGCATCATAAGGCAACAGGCTGAACAGGTAACCCGTGAATCCACCTGTCAGCTGTGAGTGGTCTCTGATGGGAACTGCAGAGTAAAGAGCACAGAAACATGTATGGCTTCTTCCCAAAAGACTGCATGCTAAAAATAACTATAGTAGCCCTCCTCCAAAATGGGTCACCAATGATGTTTCTTTGCCTAATACATGGCAAAAGGGCTGTACTGGACTGTCTGTCATCCATGTAAACCCTCCTGTCACAGTCAGCACATACTGAAACGGATAAGGCCAGTTTGTCATGTGGATAAAAAGGTCATTATTAAAGGACACCTTTTAAATAAAATGCCTCAAGGATAAATTGCAATAAGTTTGGTGATGTGCCATTTTCCAAAAGATTGTTTAATTAGTCCAATAGTCTTGATTAATGCTCAGCTTTCGCTGTGCCTTGCTGTAGATATGTCTTGCGAATATCTACAGTGGGCTGTGCGGTCCGAATACATTAAATCACCATTTCCACTCAATGAGTGGAAATGCTTCCTCATTAAAATACACCACTAGCACAATGAATAACCATAATCTGATGAGTGTCTTTTTTTAAATAATATGGCTGCTTCACAATTTACCTTCTGTATCGGCGAGTTCTGTACATAGCTGGGCTCAAGGTAACAGTTTGGAGTAGTGAGACATATGTGAGCATGCTGCTGAACTGAGGGCAGTCTGAATCAGCAACAGCAGACAGGATTGTGCTCTCTGACAGTGTACTGTATGATTCTTTGGCCTGAATTTAACCAAAAGTCAATAAAGTCCAATGATTTCTGTCTCTAAGACCACAATGCATTCACCAGCTATCTGTGGACGTGTAGGAAAAGGGATTTCAAAAGATTAAGCATTAAAAAGATACTGGAATGTTGATGCCACAGCATTTTATGTTGCGTTTTCCCTGTTAAATATCCTCAGAAAAGCCTCCCTGCAGGGATATTTTAGCAAACCACAGCACCCCCCCTGCAGCAGCAGCTCTGCACTAGAGCGGCATCAGAACAGTCAGGTAAATGACTCCTTCATTATGTGTATTCATTTATTTCACCCATGAAATATTCACCCTAAAGAATGACTATTCCGGGTAGACAGTGCCATTTAGTATGCTGCATGGCCTGCGGTTTGGCCCTATAGCTCACATAATATCCAGGTCTTCATCTTCAAGCCAAAGAAGAAAGCTTTTTATTCTCCATTCCATTTACCAGTCGGATGTAGAACGGCAGGCAGATAAATTAACGCACACTTCTCATCCCCCAGCTGCAGTCAGAAGGCTCATCTGAGCACAGAGATTAGAAGAAGAAAAAAATCCACCATCATATGGAAAATGTTTCATACCGTGGCTTTTCGCTGCAGGCACAGTCAGCAGACTGGAGGGAGGTATCAATCAAACAGGAGAATGAAGCCTGTGATTCAGGCAGAGTGTCAAGTTAAAATAAAATGAATCCATAATAATAATCAATCTCAAACAAATGCTGCAACATCTGAGATGGAAACCATATGGAAAGTTCTGGAGAATCTGGTACACAACATGAGACTCATAATGAGATGCGTTATCTCTGAGGCTGCTGGTGACGGACTGCGAACAAAGGCTTCATGTTTCCAAAAAACTGTTCAAACTCTCTCACTACACCCCCCTCACTTGGTTAGCTCTAAACCAGAAACAAGCCACACAGCATCATCATCAATAGTTCCTTGAAGGCTTTTAGCAATATCCTTGTGAAGCTGCATGGGATTAAAGCTGAAAAACATGATGAATGATTTTTCTAATCAGTTCTGGCTGCTGTTTTTCAAAGTCTCACTTTGGATACTTTTACAGTTCTCCTAAGGGTTACTTATTCACTTTATCACACGTTATTTTTTTGTCTCTGTGTTTGTTCGAGCTGTTATTGACTGGATTTGGAGGATGCTCCTCTGGTGGGAATTTTTAAAATAGCCAAAGGGCTTAAAGGATTAAACATGGCAGACCCTGGAAGAAAACCTGTTTCATAAAGCTCAGATACTATACCCCTTTTTAGCACCTCAAAGATTTTTGTTCCATACCCTGACTGGATGATTACATAAACCAGGACAGCAGTAATTTCTCACAACAACAACAACAGGGAACTTTGTATTCTTACTAGAGAAACTGGTCCTTTAATGCAGGCCAGGGAATAAAGAGCATCTGTGTGGGAAGCTGTTGAGGGATCCAGCTTATCCCGACCAGGAGAAAGTAAGGTTGATACTTGGAAGCTAGTGAAATGACAGCTGGGTATGCATCTGGCACCCCCCTGTGGTCATATGTATATATAACATGACTATGTGTTGTTCTCTTTTATGTATTTAATGTTGTGAAATTGTCTGCATTAACCTCAACTAGCCACTGTGCTCGAATCTAATGTTATTGAAAATTAAAGTGATAAAAGTGATGTGAAAGCGTGTGTGTGAGCCAGAAGTGTCATGCTGTTGTTTTTAGAGAAAATCAAGTGCTTTTTGTGTGTGGATGTTTTGGGAGGATGCTGCTGCACAGCTGACCTCTATTGGACAACTGTGCACCTATGCAGATGTTGGTGAGCATTATAAATCTGCTAATAATAAAGATTGATTTGATGGTACCAGTGAGTTCTTTAATATTTAGAAATGCAGGTTATCTTGACATCTACAGGTATTAAAAGGAGCCTTTTCTTTAAGAAGTAACACCCTTGATCGCAGTATACAATTTTACTATATAGGCTGTATTGTACAGGGGAACTCATCTCCATGGTAACTTACGGCAGTTAATTTACATGTTCTGCTCAGGAAATCAATCATGAAACAATTTCATGGTGATCATCCAGGACTCTACTTCACCCTAACAGTCCTAAAGGTTTGTTGGATAAAATAATATTGGGTACATTCATTTGTTCTTACCAGCTGTTCAAGTGAGTGGGGACATCGTGTGACAACACCACTGTATTTATAGAAGTTCAGATAACTTAGAGAATTAAAACTCAAACACACAATGATAACTGCACCGTCGTCTGCCAAAAATATGCAACTTACTGCCAGCAGTTGAATTTCCTGTCAGATTAGTTGCTGTGTAATATGGGTCCAATACAGAGACAAAGCTTTGAAATAGGGATGAGACCACAGCTCTAATCTGGCTCGTCTCAAAATGTGGGCATTCACTCAAGACGGCTGGAACCAGGCTCAACTCACTGTCTTTCTGCAGACAGAATTAATGAGTGTGACTTCATCACATTGCATGTTAACAATTCAAATGGAAATGCTGGAGCAGAGTCACATGTAATAGGAAGAAGCTGCAGATATCATCACAGTAATCCATAAAAAAAGCAAATTGCATTTATGGTAGAACCATGTTTTTAGGTCTTTCACTTTTGCTCTGCTCTTGATGCAAACATAAGGATGTGGTTGAGGTTGTGAATTAAAAAACCCTTTCAAAATATTTTTAGTCACGTCTCCCAGAGTGCCAAAGCATGTCCACTGCTGTCGTCCCTCTGTGGAAGCAGGAGGGGATTACTTTGAGTCATCTCAGGTTCATCCAAAGGGAAAACAAAAAGCTGAGCTGGATGTTTCATGCCTAGAAATGAGTCAGTGGAAAGCAGCACAGGAAGCTCAAGTCAACCTCGACATGACTGGGGAATGTTGTAGATTCTTAGTCTGACAATGATTCACTTCAATCTGCCAGATGAGGGGGGTGATGAAAGAATAATGATGTGGCTGTGTGTGGATCCTCGGAGAACACTTTTTTTAATGATTGTAATGTCAGTTGAATTAGGCTCAAGCACAGTTATTTCAAGCTCCAAAGCTCGGCTGGTCACTTCCCTGTCTGAATCATACCTGCCTTCATTTTTCACCTGTCTGAAACCATAAGCACATCACATAGCATGAGCTAATGAAGTCATGCCGAACACACACGATATCTTATCTTCAGTATATGACTAAATGTTTTTTTGTTTTTAAAAGCTTTTATTATCACAGAACAGAAAGAAGCAGGCTTGTGGTACACTCAGACATCAGGGGGCCTTGTATTTTAGTTAAAGAAAGGAAAACATGCATGATAGTCAACAATTTTTTATATGCTAAAGAATCAACTATCGATCATTTAAAAATGTAATGTGAGGTTTGATGGCATCCTTCTTTATTGGGATCCTCCAAACAATGAAAAAATTAGAGCAAGCTGGTAAACAAGTGTGGATTGAGCTCAAAATGTTAACAATGTTAACAAACAGCTCAAGTCTCTTAGAGCAGGAACTGAGGTACACAACATAGATACAATTATACCTTAGGACAGTTATTTGAGAACAAGTTATGTTTGTTTCAGAGCAAATGATCTAATGACTCCTACCAGAGAAGTGGACTGAGGTTTCAGCTATAATGGCTGCAAACATGACACTGCATGACAGTGCTGCTTTATGAGTTTAGAGTTTTCTGCATAAATATAACCTAAAACATAAGCAGATTTTCACACAAGTCTTGACAGTGAAAAAAAGAGAACTCAATCAAAGAAATGAAACAGAAATATTGAACTTTGCCATTTGTCAATTCATCTGTTCAGAGCTGTTTTCAATCACTGTCAGTGACCTGACACCTAAAAACAAGACCTTCAGAAGATAACATAAAAACAGTTGTTGCTGACTGTCAGGCTGGGAACGGTTACATAACTATCTCTTAAAGTAGATAGATTGTGTACAAATGGAGGACATTCAAGTCCATTGTTACTGAGTGGTCTAACAATAAGGATCACTCCAAAAATGAGTCATGTAAAAGGCTGAAGGTTACAAATCGACACAGGGTGATCTCTAAGCAGCTAAAGGCCACTCTCACATCTAAAGCTAAAGTTAATGTCCATGAATCCACCATCAGGAGAACACATGGTGTTAGTAGTAACTTTTTGGGCCTAATTTGCTGCATCTGAACCAGGATGACTTCCTAGCATTGATGGAGCTGTGAGTAATGTTGACATAGATATCTGTCTGCGAGCTCAAGACAAACTGGGCTATGCAGCAAGACAACGAACAACTGCAGAATTTGTAGGACACCTCATGAAATTGTCAGGACTTGCACCTGTTCATTACTGGAAAATGGACTAAAATTCCTCCAAGCCATTGTGCAGACACCTTTAGTTGTTGTTATTGCTACTCAGGAGCCACAGATGATAAAGCAAAGGTTCACACACTTTCAAGCAGCACTGTGCATGTGGATGTCAAAATATAAAATATTCTCCTATTCACATATAAGCCCTGTCAGCAAAGGTTCATGGCCTTTATAATAGCCTGTGACTATGCTGGCAAAAGCCATCACTGGGTTTGAATGGTCCAGCATTACCTGAGGATGTCTGGAATGAATGCTTTCATTGTACTGTGTGGTACCTGCTGCAGACCGCCTTCTCACCCTGTTCACCTTCAATTTACTACAGTCATCATGTGGCTGAAATGGTGCTGCACGTAAGAGTGGGGCAGCACGTGAGTGTTCCCTCCCTCTAACTGAGCCACTGTCCACCAGTGCCCTCTAGTGGTAAATGAAATGACATACAGGAGACATTGGACGTGTGCAATGTGTGCAACGGCAACAACAGCAGTACAGTGTATCTCTTTCCTAAAGAACGAACCACAACACCCACAATGGGCTCTATGCATCATTTCCGGGATTGACTTAAGGATGGAACAGTATTTAGAAAACTGTTGCATTCCTCGTTGGCTGAAGTTATTTGTGTATGCAATTATGTGTGGGAGGAGGGCAGTGAGTGTTGAATGTAACATGCATCAATTAAAACTATTAATTCCTGCTATTCTTACCATTTTCCTTCTGAATATTCACCCTTTTGTGTGATTAATATTTTTGCACCCCAAACAGAATAAATGTGGTGACACAAAATACATTACAGATATTACCAGAACCCAGGGGTGAGACCAGCAGGACTTTCAATTTTCATGTCTTTCTCCTCAGAGGAGCCCACCAATAACCGTGACAGTTGCATTAGTTTAGCTTTAAATTACATAGAAATGACCATATCTCAGCCCAAAATTATGTTTAGGGGATCAAAAATAAAAACATTATCTGCCCATCATTCAGTAATTTGATACACTTACAAAATTAAAAAATGATTTTTTTAATCATCTTTAGAAGAAAACAACAGATCCAGCATGTAGTTCACCATGTTGACACTTCAAATTGTATTTTTTTCTTTTTATAAAAGTATTATTGTCTCTCTTATGACTTGAAACTACAAAAAAACACACAATCACATGTGTTTCATTCGAACTGTGGCTTTCACATTTATTATACAGTAATACAGGTTCAGCAGCACTCTTTGAAAACATATGCAAACTGATGTAAACAATTTAACATCTACACAAAGTAGTTGCTAATCATCAGTCATATGTCTAATCTATATGCTCATCAAAGGTCCAATATTAGTCCAGCTCATGCCAGAGCACACTGAATGGCATTGTGCATGTGATCCTGCCCTGTTTGCGTCAGCTCTCCGGCTCGTGTTGCTTAATTCTTTGCTAAACCCCCAGCGTTCTGCTCTCCAGTGAAGCCACAACAGGGCTGGTGTTACACACCGCAGTAAGTAGCGTGTTGTTAGCTTTTAGGAGGTGATGGAGGCCATATTGTTGGGGCTCAGGATTTCAATCCAGTAACCACCAGGGTCCTGAATGAAAGCCAAGCCTTTCATTTTACCTGAGAAAAAATAACAGAAGGCAGAAGGAGGGAGATGAATGATGACGTAAATATTGTCTTGTATAAATGTCTTCTGACTGGCACTGCATAAGTACTCAAAAGGCTGTTCCCACAGTCACTTCATATAGGCCTATACATGAGACATGCATGCAACAGTTAAACCTCTGACTTTCACAATCCTCTGTACAAAGACAAGGCAGATTGTAACAATTCTGGAATATAAATAGGTAGAATAAAAGCTACATAAAACTCACGTTTGTGTCCGTGGAGTCCTGAAGTATAATGAATGAATTCCCCGCTGATAAAAACAAGTAATCTTTTTTTTTTATAGAGGTCCCAAACCGCGCCGCGGCTCCATGTCTCCGCTGGACTGCTGAAAGCGAGTGGTACCGTATTGAGTTTGTAAACAGCCCGGTAGTCCGTGTGGAGTCTGGCCACTCTTCTCCGTGTCTCCGTTTTCCCTGCAGGAGTTCTGTGCCGTGTTCTGTTCTCCCTCCGCTGTGCGCGTCCGCCGCTCTGTGGGCGCGGTCACGAGCATCTCCGCATCTCCCGGCGGCGTCAGTTCACTGAGCCCCGGCAAAGTTTCTAAATTTAAACCCGACCAGAACAAATGTAATGAGACACAGCCTCTCCCATCAGCACGGCCGCCGTGAAGACCACACCAAGACCTGCTCTGATCCAACGTATGGAACTGGTCCGCCAGCCTGAATGTTCATACACGAGTGGGCAAAATTTATATATATATATATATATATATATATATATAAACCATATGTGAGCCTGATGTTTACATTTACATTTTTTACATTTTAGGACCATGTGTTGATGTTGTGCATGACAGGTTTTCTTTACCTGTCAAAGTAATAGCTTCAGAGACATTTTCCAGTCTTACATCAGGATTCCATTAGCAGCAGAGCTCAAACATAGAAATAATGGAAGAATGTTTTCCATCTGCTTTGAGGTCTGAAATGAACATGAGCAGCCACGCACTGTTTTCACTTATCCTGCCCAGGTAATGCTGATACAATGACCATATACCCATCAAAGCAAGGCTTTATAGAAACCTGCTGCTAATATTTATGTTCAACCAGTGATGCCAAACAATAAGAGTTTAGGTCATGTTTAATAAATAACTATTAGTAAAAATCAGTTCAATTCAATATATATTTTTTATTTATTCTACACAGGTATTGATCGAGTTAAGTTTGCTCTATACACCGAGTAGAGTTTAATTAGATTTTATCAGGAATGTAAAACATCTAGAACATGGATGGATTTTACTCACTGGGATTTATTTCACTCACTTTTCACCCCCACTGTATTTTGCAGGTTCACCAACAGTCTGTATGACCTCCCTATAACGCCTGGGCATGTTACTGATAAGGCGGTGGATGTTCTACTGAGGGATCTTCTCTCAGACCTGGATTAGAGCATCAGACAACTCCTGGACAGTCTGTGGTGCAATGTGATGTTGGTGGATGGAACGAGACATGATGTGCCAGATGTGCTGGATTGGATTCAGGTCTGGGGAACGGGCAGGTCAGTCCATAACATCAATGCCTTCATCATGTAGGAACTGTTGACACACTTCAGCCACATGAGGCCTAGCATCGTCATCATCAGAAGGAACCCAGGGCCCACTGCACCAGCATGCTCTCACAATGGGCCTGATGATCTCATCCTGGTACCTAATGGCAGTCAGGGTACCTCTGGCTAGCACATGGAGGGCTGTGCGTCTCTAGACTCTGTCATGTCTGTCACATGTCACATGTGCTCAGTGCGAACCTGCTCTCATCCGTGAAGAGCACAGGGTGAACAATCTTGTTCTCTAGAAATCACCCGGCACAGTGTTGGGCTGTAAGCACAAGCCCCACTTGTGGACGTCGGGCCCTCATACCACCCTCATGGAGTCTGTTTCTGACGGTTTCAGCAGAAACATGCATATTAGTGGCCTGCTGGAGGTCATGTTACAGGGCTCTGGCAGCGCTCCTCCTGCTCCTCCTTGCACAAAGGAGGAGGTAGCGGTTCCTGCTGCTGGGTTGTTGCCCTCCTACGGCCCCCTCCATGTCTCCTGGTGTACTGGCCTGTCTCCTGGTGTCTCCTCCATGCTCTGGACACTGTGCTGACAGACACAGCAAACCTTCTTGCCACAGCTCTCATTGATGTTCCATCCTGGATGAGCTGCACTACCTGAGCAGCTTGTGTGGGTTTAGACACCACCTCATGCTACCTCTAGGGGTGAGAGCACTGACAAAATGCAAAAGTGGTCAAACATCAGGCAGAAAAGATGAGAGCAGAGAAATGGTCTGTGGTCAGCACCTGCAGAACCTCTCCTTTATAGGGCTTGTCTCTCATTTCCACCTGTTCTCTGCTCCATTTGCACAACAGCAGCTGAAACTGATTCACAATCAGTGTTGATCCTAACTGGACAGGCTGATTCCACAGAGGTGTGACTGACTGGGAGTTACACTGAGTTCTTTAGGTGTTATTTCTTTGGGCAGTGAACTTTATTCACTGCACTGTAAGTTTCAATGGAGCTGTAGTGGCAGAAGAAGCAAATGGCGGCGATCTGAGCCTCACATATTTCATCGACAAAAATTCCTCTGTATTTACAATTTTAGTCTTTAATGTTTACATAATTAGTTGTTAATACATATTTAATGCCCTATAATTAGAAAATAGCACCTTTCCACAGCAAAACTACAACAGAGTACGTGCAGTTTTTTTACTATTTCTTTTGATACATGTGTTTTTTTTTATCTATAGGCTCACTGTAAAATGTAATTTGTTGACCTTACTTAAAAAAAATAAGGAAACCGATTGCCTCAAAATTTCTAAGTTAAGTATGTCTATAACTTTAAGCTGTTAAAGCTCAAAATAACTGTGTTAAGACTTCTTAGTAAATGTAAGTTTAGGTAAATGTAAATGTTCACTCGAAAACTCACTGGGGAAATCACAAGAGCAGAAGGCTACTTGGACAGCTGTGTCGCAGGATAACTCACAAAACGAACTGCAACAAGGGGCAGGAAACACACAGGCTTTATACACAGGAGGGCGGGAAGACAATTGGAAACAGGTGAAGCACATTAGGGCGGAGCAGGTAATCACAGGCGGGGGAAGGGAGCACACATGAGGAAGGGGAAGTAAACAGAACTGAAACACAAGGGGAAGATCGAGTTTCAAAATAAAACAGGAAGTGACTAGTAAAACTAAAACTAATACAAACAGAAAATGAACTACAAAATAAAAGACCTGGCTGAAACCATGACAATGACAGTTTGCAAGGGACATAAAAACAGTTTATTTGCCCTCTAAGAAAACATTCAAATTTATTAGCATGAACAGCAGATTCAAATCTGTTCAAGTGCAAATGTAATGCAGACATTTGTGACAGCAACAGCTAAAACCTGCTCAGAAGGAAGGATTTATTGATATTTTCAGATACTCTGCACAATATTTGTATTACTGCAAACATAATACATTAACTGTAACATTAGGTGTAATTTGGTGTTGTAAACTTTACCGACACCTAATTCGAGTCCGAGTCTGAGTCATTTGATTTTGAGTATCTGCCGATACCGAGTCCCGATCCGATACTTTCTATAAAGGCACTCATTGCGGCAAAACCCGTGTGTGTGTGTGTGTGTGTAGGCCTGTCACGATAACAGATTTTGCTGGGCGATTAATTGCCAAGAGAAATTATTGAGATAAGCGATAATATTGTCAAATCAATGTTCAACTAACATAATGATAATGACATATAATGCAAGTACACCCTTTCAAAGATCAATAAACTTTAATTTCTAAAGAACATTTAACATTGGAAAGGCCCCCAATTATCAACACTATTATTATTGTTATTATTAATGATATTAATATTATTATTATTATGAGTAGTGGTAGGCCTATTACCATAGCTTATCTGAGCATAGTCAATGGAGTTAAGTCAAACCAATTAGCACGTCATGAGCAACAGAGCCAAACAACACGCACTCTACCTGCTGCTGGGAGTGGGCTCACCTGTGCGCACATGTGTTTGTGTGCGCACGCGTTTGCGTGTGTGTATGCGCATCAGCGAATTTTAAAAACGCCACCATGTAGACAGAAAAAAATAAAATATATAATAATAATAATAATATAATATAAAAATAGCAGAGATGGCACAAGAGGACTGGGCAAGAGGACTAGACTGGGTGGCACCGCCAGTAAGAAGGCAGAGAACTTCCCTCGTACAACGCGGACTCTCTCTGATGGCACGTTGTATTCATGAGCATGTCTTGTGGTGAATTGTGTGGAAGTGTTGAACCGGTGTTGTGCAGCTTCACAGCTCTCTGTGTTGCTGTAACGTCCAAGCCCTGCAGCACTGTGACGCACCGTGGCGACGCAGACAGCGAGCTGACCGTGGTCTGCTCAGAACATCCCGTAAACGTCACGCAATGAGTTAAAAAAAAATAAGAACTACCTGTTGATTTGACACATTTTAAGACAGAAGCCGCGGGCCATATTAGATCTGACGGCCGGACTTTGCACACTTTATACGCTACGACGCACCAGAGTGACGCCTTTTGTCATCCAGCCTCTTTGGCAGCGAGAGGGGGAGAGAGAGGGAGAGAAAAACAAACAAGCGTGCAAATGTAATTTATTGCGGTTATCGTGCAATTAATTAATTTATTGTTTATCGCAACAGGCCTGTGTGTGCGTGTGCCGCCACACTGGGAGATTTCACACACGCAGCACATCGAGGTCTCGAACCAGGACCTGTCGCACCAAAGGCAGCTGTCATACCCCTGCACTACAAGACACAGAGCCACCCTGCACAGAAGGCGTTAACTTTGACAGCCCTAAAAAGTATATATCCGAGTCCTGATCGGGAGGTAATGTCCGATTCCGATCGAGTCTGAAATCTTCCGATCATGTGATCGGATCGGGACATCCCTATCTGCGGTATTAATGTACACACTATGTTTGCTTTCTATTTTTAAAATTCTAATGAATATGGAGTCTTACAAGACCTATGTGAGGAGCTAATGTTGCTAGCGCTAGCTTAAACATGCTCATCTTTGTATCAAGGCGTGTAAGCTAGCTAACGTCACTACTGCTAGCTTAGCAGCTATTCTTTATATCACCTTGCCTTTGTTTGCCTTACTAGCACATCCAAACTACATGTGTAGTTTGGATGTGCTAGAGATGCCAAATTTCCACTACATGATTAAAGGATAGATGCATGAAAATTGGAATATCCATTCTCATTTACTGTGCAAACAGCTGATCAGAAATATTGTAATGTTTTTTTTTAAATATTTAGTGCATGTTATCAGTTATAAAGGGAAGTTTGTTTTTCTGTTTGATTTTGTTTACTTTTGCTGGTTTAAATGAAGTGAAGAGAAAAGTTTAGAAACATATTTACATCATGGTTAATATGGTTAGTACTCTGAGCTCTTCTGCACTGTAATTTGTCTTTCTCTGCAGACAATCTCTGCACATGCTCAGTTGCTATGGCGATGATGTCTTTGAAGATTAAAGGCATAAAATGTTTACTTTGATGACATCATAAAATGACAGTTATCATGTGACTTAAAGGTATAAGTGCAAGTCCCTAACTCTATCCTATAGACAATTGCACTAGGAGTCAACACGGCATTTAGCTGCATTACTTGGAATACGTACACATACTGCTGGAAGATTGTTTTGGAAAAGAAAACAGGATGTCGATGACTGATCTTTTTCAAGTTGGAAGCACTCTCCAGGAATCGCACAGGATTGAAAAAGTCCTGGGTGAAGGTGGTTTTGGTGTTGTGGCCCAATGCCGCAATACAAAAACGAACATGCAAGAAGCCGTCAAGATAAACAGAGGAGACGAAAACGCAAAGCTGGCACAATATGAGATGGAAATGTTACGACATCTCTCCTCCCTGGATCCAGATACCTGCAACATTGTTAGGTTTCATGGGTTTTTCGTCCACGAGGACAATGTTTGTCTTCGTTTTGAGCTCCTCGATCAAAACCTGGATGACTATATATGTGAGCAGGACCCTATTCCGCTAGCTGAGATTAAGTCAATTTTGTATCAGCTGGCCACAGCTCTGGTTCACTTGCAGTCAGTTGGGATTATTCATGCAGATCTGAAATCCCTAAATGTCATGGTTGTGGACCGCTTTGATAAACCAATCAAAGTCAAAGTCATTGACTTCGGTCTGGCACAGCTTTTGTCATCGACCACATACGATTACCCTGTACAAACATTCTGGTACCAGGCACCAGAGGTGATCGTGGAAGCTCCGTTTAATGAAGCAATTGACATGTGGACACTTGGTGTGATAGCTGTGGACCTGGCACTTGGAGCATCACCATATCCCGGGGATGACCCCTATGATGTTATGAGATTCATAATAGAAACTCAGGGCCAGCCAGCAGACCACATCCTGGATCGTGGGGCAGCAACCAATCGCTACTTCCAACACCAAACAGACAGCGAACAGCGGTGGAGATTCAAGACATGTGACGAGTTCAGCAATGAGTATGAGTATTGTTCTAAAGAGACAAGGTATTACAAACTCAGCTGCCTTGATGACATTGGAGATATGATGGCAAAGAGGGATGGATACCACCCTGACCAGTCTCTGCTGGTCCAGCTTATCAAGGAGATGCTGCAGCTAGATCCTGATAAGCGTATTAAGCCTTCAGAGGTGTTAAAGCACCCATTTTTTTCAACAAGCCACCCTCCTTCCGCCATAGCAGACACCAGCGATGAGCAGCCTCTCTGGTACCACATTGAAAAATCAGAGATGGCTTCACACAGTGTACCAGATTCAGCTGAGTCCTTGGTTACATGGTTTCAAATCAGGCAAGAAGACAACTCAGCTGCAGACAGTGGAAAAAGTTCAGTTATCTCTTTGGCTGATCTTTTCAAGGACCACCAAGAAGACTGCTCCATAAAAAACCAGGAAGACATTGGCATTGCTACGAGAGGCAGTTCAGAAGAAATTCCATTCATCCGCTGGCATGAAATGTTTAGAGACTACCAAGGAATGGATTTTGAGCTGCTTCTAAGAGAGGGTAACAACGAGCCAGGTGTTGTAAATGCACCAAAGGACTATAGCCCACTAAGCAGTGCCATAGCTACCCCAGAAGTTAATACCCAGCAAGACTGGACAATCTCTACAGCCAGGCCCACCTCACAACAAAATTCAGTTACCGGTACCTCCTTGGCTGATCTTTTCAAGGACATCAATGAAGATAACTCTATAATGAAACCGGAGGTGAAAAACCATGAGGACATCGGCATTGCTACAACGAGAGGCAGTTCAGAACAAATTCCATTCATCTGCTGGGATGAGATGTTTAGAGACTACCAAGGAATGGATTTTGAGCTGCTTCTAAGAGAGGGTAACAACGAGCCAGGTGTTGTCAATGCACCGGAGGACTATAGCCCGCTAAGCAGAGGCAGTTCAGAAGAAATTCCATTCATCCGCTGGCATGAAATGTTTAGAGACTACCAAGGAATGGATTTTGAGCTGCTTCTAAGAGAGGGTAACAACGAGCCAGGTGTTGTCAATGCACCGGAGGACTATAGCCCGCTAAGCAGAGGCAGTTCAGAAGAAATTCCATTCATCCACTGGCATGAAATGTTTAGAGACTACCAAGGAATGGATTTTGAGCTGCTTCTAAGAGAGGGTAACAACGAGCCAGGTGTTGTAGTAAATGTACCAGAAGGCATCATGGGTGTACAGATGTAGCTCCAGCTATACCCCAAAGCAGCAAAGATCAGTCTGTCTGCACAGACATACCACAAGGCCGCCGACAACAAGAAAACTCTGGATGGTTTAGGCGTGTCATAACTACAGTCATGAACATCTTCTGTAATACCTCCAACAACAACAAAAAAAAAAACAAATAAAATATTTTTAAATATAATTTTAAAGAGATTTGAAGGTTATTTACTAGGACTATATAAAGTGTATAAAGTGTCTTTAAATAACAGTATTGAACTGTTCATGAAATCAACAGTTGAAACAGTTGATGAAATCATTATATACTGCAAAAAACAAAACAACAACAACAAAAATAACAAATATAGCAATGCTCATTACCCTCTTAGCAGCATTTCTGTTGGTCATTTAGGTCTGATGTGTTGAAGAAGGATAATACACGCGTAAACTAACATTCTTTTCATGCATGGTTATTTGTTACTCTTCGATAAACAATATTTGTAGATTTAAAGTCTTGAAAATTTTAATCAAATGTGCTCTTTTTATGTATTTTTTTGTATTTACTTGACTTAAATAAACGTATTATTATTATTATATTATATAATTATATAAAACTTATAATTATATAATTAATTATATTTTAATTATATATTCAAAATATAATTAAAATGTTCTCAGTAATTTTACATGCCACTTTTAAGTAACATTGGCTCACACTCTTGTGTGTGTAGTGTATGAAGCCTTTACATCAACTCAGTGCAGAGGATTTTATCCACTCACATAATGCAATAGGTAAGAAAAAGGCCTATTTATTTAACTATTACATAATAGTTTCCATTTCCCCCATATTGAGATTGAGAATTTGTCTTTCTCTGCAGACAATCTCTGCACATGCTCAGTTGCTATGGCGATGATGTCTTTGAAGATTAAAGGCATAAAATGTTTACTTTGATGACATCATAAAATGACAGTTATCATGTGACTTAAAGGTATAAGTGCAAGTCCCTAACTCTATCCTATAGACAATTGCACTAGGAGTCAACACGGCATTTAGCTGCATTACTTGGAATACGTACACATACTGCTGGAAGATTGTTTTGGAAAAGAAAACAGGATGTCGATGACTGATCTTTTTCAAGTTGGAAGCACTCTCCAGGAATCGCACAGGATTGAAAAAGTCCTGGGTGAAGGTGGTTTTGGTGTTGTGGCCCAATGCCGCAATACAAAAACGAACATGCAAGAAGCCGTCAAGATAAACAGAGGAGACGAAAACGCAAAGCTGGCACAATATGAGATGGAAATGTTACGACATCTCTCCTCCCTGGATCCAGATACCTGCAACATTGTTAGGTTTCATGGGTTTTTCGTCCACGAGGACAATGTTTGTCTTCGTTTTGAGCTCCTCGATCAAAACCTGGATGACTATATATGTGAGCAGGACCCTATTCCGCTAGCTGAGATTAAGTCAATTTTGTATCAGCTGGCCACAGCTCTGGTTCACTTGCAGTCAGTTGGGATTATTCATGCAGATCTGAAATCCCTAAATGTCATGGTTGTGGACCGCTTTGATAAACCAATCAAAGTCAAAGTCATTGACTTCGGTCTGGCACAGCTTTCGTCATCGACCACATACGATTACCCTGTACAAACATTCTGGTACCAGGCACCAGAGGTGATCGTGGAAGCTCCGTTTAATGAAGCAATTGACATGTGGACACTTGGTGTGATAGCTGTGGACCTGGCACTTGGAGCATCACCATATCCCGGGGATGACCCCTATGATGTTATGAGATTCATAATAGAAACTCAGGGCCAGCCAGCAGACCACATCCTGGATCGTGGGGCAGCAACCAATCGCTACTTCCAACACCAAACAGACAGCGAACAGCGGTGGAGATTCAAGACATGTGACGAGTTCAGCAATGAGTATGAGTATTGTTCTAAAGAGACAAGGTATTACAAACTCAGCTGCCTTGATGACATTGGAGATATGATGGCAAAGAGGGATGGATACCACCCTGACCAGTCTCTGCTGGTCCAGCTTATCAAGGAGATGCTGCAGCTAGATCCTGATAAGCGTATTAAGCCTTCAGAGGTGTTAAAGCACCCATTTTTTTCAACAAGCCACCCTCCTTCCGCCATAGCAGACACCAGCGATGAGCAGCCTCTCTGGTACCACATTGAAAAATCAGAGATGGCTTCACACAGTGTACCAGATTCAGCTGAGTCCTTGGTTACATGGTTTCAAATCAGGCAAGAAGACAACTCAGCTGCAGACAGTGGAAAAAGTTCAGTTATCTCTTTGGCTGATCTTTTCAAGGACCACCAAGAAGACTGCTCCATAAAAAACCAGGAAGACATTGGCATTGCTACGAGAGGCAGTTCAGAAGAAATTCCATTCATCCGCTGGCATGAAATGTTTAGAGACTACCAAGGAATGGATTTTGAGCTGCTTCTAAGAGAGGGTAACAACGAGCCAGGTGTTATAAATGCACCAAAGGACTATAGCCCACTAAGCAGTGCCATAGCTACCCCAGAAGTTAATACCCAGCAAGACTGGACAATCTCTACAGCCAGGCCCACCTCACAACAAAATTCAGTTACCGGTACCTCCTTGGCTGATCTTTTCAAGGACATCAATGAAGATAACTCTATAATGAAACCGGAGGTGAAAAACCATGAGGACATCGGCATTGCTACAACGAGAGGCAGTTCAGAACAAATTCCATTCATCTGCTGGGATGAGATGTTTAGAGACTACCAAGGAATGGATTTTGAGCTGCTTCTAAGAGAGGGTAACAACGAGCCAGGTGTTGTCAATGCACCGGAGGACTATAGCCCGCTAAGCAGAGGCAGTTCAGAAGAAATTCCATTCATCCGCTGGCATGAAATGTTTAGAGACTACCAAGGAATGGATTTTGAGCTGCTTCTAAGAGAGGGTAACAACGAGCCAGGTGTTGTCAATGCACCGGAGGACTATAGCCCGCTAAGCAGAGGCAGTTCAGAAGAAATTCCATTCATCCACTGGCATGAAATGTTTAGAGACTACCAAGGAATGGATTTTGAGCTGCTTCTAAGAGAGGGTAACAACGAGCCAGGTGTTGTAGTAAATGTACCAGAAGGCATCATGGGTGTACAGATGTAGCTCCAGCTATACCCCAAAGCAGCAAAGATCAGTCTGTCTGCACAGACATACCACAAGGCCGCCGACAACAAGAAAACTCTGGATGGTTTAGGCGTGTCATAACTACAGTCATGAACATCTTCTGTAATACCTCCAACAACAACAAAAAAAAAACAAATAAAATATTTTTAAATATAATTTTAAAGAGATTTGAAGGTTATTTACTAGGACTATATAAAGTGTATAAAGTGTCTTTAAATAACAGTATTGAACTGTTCATGAAATCAACAGTTGAAACAGTTGATGAAATCATTATATACTGCAAAAAACAAAACAACAACAACAAAAATAACAAATATAGCAATGCTCATTACCCTCTTACTCCTTTTTCTTAGTGATGTGATTCAGCATTGTCTTTACAGATTCTTGCTCATGAGCTTGGTTTAAAACTCATAATTAGGTTTATTTCTAGACGGGCTTCATATTGAAGCATATTTAGAGGCTCTTGCTTGAACAAGAGTAAGGTAAGGTCAACAAATTACAATTTTGCAGTGCTTCTGTGCTTGGTGCATCTCTGTGTTGGTGTTAGCTCACTGGGACGTTGTCGCTAGCTGCAGGGTTTCCTCTCTGTTTGCCTCCAACAACAAAGAGAATCCACAGATCAACTACTCAAAGAGCACGATGTAAGTTGAAGCCTTGTTTCTCTGCCCTCGCTCTTTGTCCCACCTGGCATGTCATAACACATAATACAGTTAGAACAATATTTCTCCCACTAATTCACTGAAAGGAACTATTGTTTATGTTTTTGTAGGGTGCCCATCACTGTGACATAATACCATGAAAGAAATTCCGGGTAGACAGTGCCATTTAGTATGCTGCATGGCCTGCGGTTTGGCCCTATAGCTCACATAATTTCCAGGTCTTCATCTTCAAGCCAAAGAAGAAAGCTTTTTATTCTCCATTCCATTTACCAGTCGGATGTAGAACGGCAGGCAGATAAATTAACGCACACTTCTCATCCCCCAGCTGCAGTCAGAAGGCTCATCTGAGCACAGAGATTAGAAGAAGAAACAAATCCACCATCATATGGAAAATGTTTCATACCGTGGCTTTTCGCTGCAGGCACAGTCAGCAGACTGGAGGGAGGTATCAATCAAACAGGAGAATGAAGCCTGTGATTCAGGAGTGTCAAGTTAAAATAAAATGAATCCATAATAATGATCAATCTCAAACAAATGCTGCAACATCTGAGATGGAAACCATATGGAAAGTTCTGGAGAATCTGGTACACAACATGAGACTCATAATGAGATGCGTTATCTCTGAGGCTGCTGGTGACGGACTGCGAACAAAGGCTTCATGTTTCCAAAAAACTGTTCAAACTCTCTCACTACACCCCCCTCACTTGGTTAGCTCTAAACCAGAAACAAGCCACACAGCATAATCATCAATAGTTCCTTGAAGGCTTTTAGCAATATCCTTGTGAAGCTGCATGGGATTAAAGCTGAAAAACATGATGAATGATTTTTCTAATCAGTTCTGGCTGCTGTTTTTCAAAGTCTCACTTTGGATACTTTTACAGTTCTCCTAAGGGTTACTTATTCACTTTATCACACATTATTTTTTTTGTCTCTGTGTTTGTTCGAGCTGTTATTGACTGGATTTGGAGGATGCTCCTCTGGTGGGAATTTTTAAAATAGCCAAAGGGCTTAAAGGATTAAACATGGCAGACCCTGGAAGAAAACCTGTTTCATAAAGCTCAGATACTATACCCCTTTTTAGCACCTCAAAGATTTTTGTTCCATACCCTGACTGGATGATTACATAAACCAGGACAGCAGTAATTTCTCACAACAACAACAACAGGGAACTTTGTATTCTTACTAGAGAAAATGGTCCTTTAATGCAGGCCAGTGTAACCCATGTCACGTGACTGCACTAGTTGCTCCTCCACCTGACGCTCTGTGTCGTCTCTGATTCGTTGTCTCAGTACCGCGGCAAAAAATAAGTCCTATCTGGCGGAGGGATCCGGCCGCACTTCAACTCCTGCTGTGGCTGGTGGCATGCTGAGCGTTTTGGAAACTCCGGTTCTCCTCAAATAATATGTTGTAAACCTCACTTTGACTCTGCGGTAAGCATAATTTATATTTAACCGAGCTAAGAACTCTGTATCGATAGCAGTTTTGTTTAGTTAATGTTTTAAACTTTTGTTACGCGGTGCTGCTACCGCGAGTGGAATTCCCTTTGGAACGCGAGTGTTTTAAGCCTCTGCTTAATTTAAGCCTTCAATACTTGAAGCACCCCAACATTGTGCACCTTGTTTTACACATTAAAATGTGAACTTTAATTCGGCTACCTTGTTTGTTAAGCAAGTGTTTTCATTTATTGTGTTTTCTTTTGATTTAATGTGAAATACTAACCAGGAAGTCAATATTGCAATGAAAACTGCGCAGTTAAAATGGACGATTTCTTATTGGAATATTGCATGGAATGTTACTAAACTGTGTTTAGATATTGAAATGTTGAATGTATTGAATTGAAACTATTATGATTATGACTAGTGTTTACCGGTAAACTGAATTTTTTTTATTGATTACCAATTGTTACTTCTGGCCCTGCAGGTCAGGTTTTTTTTGTTGACCTTTCAATTGGACATTCTTGTGCAAGCAAGTGGCGAGCTTAACGGGTAGGATCATTTCAATTTTTCCCTTTGGATTGCGAACCATTGGATTTATGGACCAGCTTTATTTTTTCCCCCTCATTGCATTTTTTTGGGACAATTAATTTTAACACAGGAAGAGATCCTGTGAACTGAACTTTGTGTTGTGTATGGACTATATTAATATAATATATTTTTGTTTTTGCACTTAAATCCGTTGTGTCTCTTCATTCACACCCATTCAAGGCTCTTAACAACCTTTTCTCCCTGTGTGCAGTTAAATGCATTGCCATAGCCCAATTAACATGGTTACACTTGGCGAGCTAGCCAGGAGCCTGATGGTGGTGTGAATGAATGTATGAATGTATAATTTTTTTTTAGAAATGTCCAAAAAAAAAAATGTATTTCATTGAAAAGAGTGGGGTAAATGTTTCACATTCTGTGATTATTTCCGGTGTTACTAACACAGAGAGTGATGAGGAAATAATAGATTGCCTTAAGCAGTATGGTTCGATAAAGAACACTATTTATGTTGACGATCCTAAAAGTATTTTCTATAAAAACCTGATCGTTGAGTATACTTACCGCACAGCAATAAACGCTCTCGAACCGCTATTGCCATATTCTTACCAATCCAAGATCGATCCTGATTTGATGTTGTGTGTCAAATTACTTGCCACTGAATGCCCAGCCACAGCAGGAGTTCGAAACCCCCCTGACTACATCAACCAACTGAAGCAAATGGCAGACCACAGTGGTGAAAAATTTGAAGATGTTTTAAAGGAAGTCATGAATCAGCTAAGTCAACATTTGGATTCTGTCGAACAAAGCAGTGACTTGGAAGAGGAAGCTTCAGTTCAGATTGTGGGAACTGCACCACCCTTGTCTGGCCAACAGGGGTCACCAACTGAACAAAATATCCAACCTGGTTCTGCTTCCAGCCCTTCCATGCCTGACCAACAGGGGTCGCTGCCCCGAACCCAAAGACTGACTTTGTCTGCCTCTGATTTAAATCCAACTGAAATACAAAAAGTGGTGGTTGAACACATTGTGAAAACTGATGACTTGAATGCTCATGTTTTACCTTCCCTCCGAATCCGTCCTTTTTCTGGAAAATCCCCCAGACCAAATAATGAAACTGATTATGAAACTTGGAAATCATATATTGAGTTGCTGCTGGCTGATCCATCCCTTCCACCTCGACATGTGACTCGCAGAATTTTGGAAAGCCTGCTCTCACCTGCTGCAGATGTTGTCAAAGGTTTGGGTCCAGACACATTACCAACTGTCTATTTGAAAGTGTTAGACTCTGCCTACGCAATTGTTAAAGATGGAGAGGAACTCTTTGCTCAATTTCTGAATACTCTGCAAGATCCGGGTGAGAAACCATCAGCTTATCTACAACGATTACAACTCACATTAAACACAGTGGTGAAGAGAGGTGGCATTCCATTTTCTGACATTGACAAACATCTACTTAAGCAGTTCTGTCGTGGGTGCTGGGACACTGTGATTGACAAGCTGCAGCTGGAGCACAGGAAGAGCAACCCACCATCCTTTTCTGAGTTTCTGCTAATGCTCCGTACAGAAGAGGACAGGCAGCTGACTAAAGAGAGTCTGATGAAAAAACATCTTACAACCTCCAAGCAGCGAGCTCATGTCCACTCTCAGAATGCATGTTCTTGTGGCCACACTGACAACAAGGCTATAAGTGAGCTGAAGCAACAGATGCAGAAATTACAAAGGCAGATGTCAGCCTTGCTGGCACAAGGATCCCCCTCATCTCCCTCTTCCAATCCAGTCTCAGCCAAAAACAAACCAGCAAAACCAGTACTCAGCAGCAACACATCCAGACCCAGACCAGGATATTGTTTCAAGTGTGGAGAGGATGGACACATTTCAGCTGGATGTAATAATGCCCCAAATCCAACACTTGTACAACAGAAGAAGAAAAAATTACAACAGAAACAACAAGCATGGGATTCAAACAATAATCAGTTAAACTAGACACAGTCTCTGCAGGGGGACAGGCAGAGGCTGTTTCAGAACCAAGTCCCAAATACCAACCTCGACAAGCCATCTCACTACCAAAAGGACTCATCGGTGCAAAAAGTACGGCGCAGATCACAATAAACGGTAACACATTCAATTGCTTACTGGACACCGGATCTCAGGTCACCACTATCTCTCAATCATTTCACCAACAGTACTTACCAGATCAAGAGATAAAATCATTGCATGACCTGCTGGAAATTGAAGGAGCTAATGGACAACTGGTCCCATACATGGGGTATGTAGAATTAACTGTCACTTTCCCACCTGAATTCCTCGGTGCCCCTCAGGATGTTGACACCCTCGCCTTAGTGGTGCCTGATGTCCGAACCTCCAGCCAGCCATACATTCTCATCGGCACCAACACACTTGACCCTATGTATGAAATTTACCTCTCCACTCACCCTTCATTCATCCCCTATGCACATGGCTACAGAGCAGTACACAAAATCCTTGAGTTAAGACACAGGCTGGCAAACGTTCTACATCATGGCATCCTGAAACTGCACTCCACCAGTCCACAGACCATCCCGGCTGGACACACTGTTGCCTTGGAGGGCATAGCAATCACTCGCTCCTTTCAGTCTGAAAAGTCCATCTTGGTTGAGCATCCAGTATCCTTCTCACTACCTGGTGGTATAATTGTCCAGTCCTGTGTAGTAGATCTCCCAACTCATCAGCCATATCACTTACCTGTGGTGATCAAGAATGAGTCTGACCATGACATAACCCTCCCAGCCAGAGCCGCCATTGCTGAGATCAGCGCCATCCAATCCATTATGAGTAAAGAACAGAGTGTGCATGAACCTGTGTCTTCACCAAATCTTGAATTCAATTTCAATTTCGGCAATTCACCTTTAACACCTCAATGGAAGAATCGCATAATACAGAAACTCAACAGCATCCCGGAAGTCTTTGCAAAACACGACCTCGACTTTGGGAGAACTGACAAAGTCAAACACCATATAAAGCTCTCAGACCCTACTCTTTTCAAGCAGCGTCCCAGGCCCATCCATCCCCAAGATCTGGATGCAGTGAGACAGCATTTGAAGGAGTTGCTTGACTCGGGAGTCATCAGGGAGTCAGAGTCACCTTTTGCTTCACCCATAGTCGTTGTGAGGAAGAAAAATGGAAGTGTGAGATTATGCATTGACTACAGGAAGTTAAACTTACAAACCATCAAAGATGCCTACGCGCTGCCAAAGCTTGAAGACACATTCACTGCTCTATCTGGATCAGAATGGTTCTCTGTGCTTGACCTGAAATCAGGATATTATCAAATAGAAATGGATGAAAAGGACAAACAGAAAACAGCATTCACATGCCCACTTGGTTTCTATGAGTTCAATCGAATGCCCCAAGGTGTCACAAATGCACCCAGTACATTCCAGCGTTTAATGGAAAGGTGTATGGGAGAACTGAACCTGAAAGAAGTATTAGTCTTTATTGATGACCTCATTGTCTTTGCACCTACACTGGAAGAACATGAGGAGAGATTGTTGAAAGTTCTTGCCAAACTCAAAGAATATGGACTGAAGCTGTCTGTGGAAAAGTGCATTTTTTTTCAGACATCTGTGAAGTACCTTGGGCATGTTATTTCCAGACATGGAGTCCAAACAGATCCTGATAAAATAGAAACTCTCAAGTCTTGGCCAATCCCCACAAACCTGAAAGAGCTACGCTCATTTCTTGGTTTTGCAGGCTACTACAGAAGGTTTGTGGAAGGTTACTCAACAGTAGTTAAACCATTGCATGAACTCACTGCTGGATACCCACCTGCACAAAAGAAAATCCGATCCACCATAAATCGCAACCAGTATTTCAACCCCAAAGAGCCATTTGGAGGTCGCTGGACTCCAGCCTGCCAAACAGCCTTCAAGACAATCATTACCAAACTCACCTCTGCACCTGTCCTTGCATTTGCCGATCCACAGAAACCGTACCTCCTTCACACCGATGCCAGCTCAACAGGTCTCGGAGCTGTCCTGTATCAAGAACAAAATGGACAAAACAGAGCCATCGCTTATGCCAGCAGAGGCCTTTCACGCTGTGAATCCAAATATCCTGCTCACAAATTGGAATTTTTGGCTTTAAAATGGGCAGTCACTGATAAGTTCTATGACTATTTGTATGGCACCCACTTCACAGTTGTTACTGACAGCAACCCACTCACTTACTTGCTGACTTCTGCCCGACTAGATGCCACTAGTTATAGATGGTTGTCTGCTCTTTCAACATTCTCTTTTAAAATCATATACCGCTCTGGAAAACGGAACCTGGATGCAGATGCTCTTTCGCGCATGCCACACGAACCAGTAACTAATGACCCATTGTCCCAAAAAGAGAGGGAGAGAATCCTCAAGTTTGCCCAATATCACCTTGATGATCCCTCTATCACCATTGACCAGCACACTGTCCAGGCAATCTGTGACCGCCAGCTTGTTTACAGTAAGGCCTATGAGATTGCTCTTGTCCAGTCACTTACCATCCACACTGACAGTCTGCCTGACAGCTTCATTAACGACACTCAGTTTGCCTCTCCTGTTATCAATCAGCTTACCCATACAGAGATAGCTGAAAAGCAGAGAGAAGATCAAACACTGAGGCACATCATCACATTGCTAGAAACTGGGGAAACTCCACCTCCCACCGTAAGGGATGAACTCCCAGAACTGTCACTTCTCCTCCGAGAACAACATCGTATGGAGCTCCAAAATGCCGTTCTCGTGAGGAAGAGACAGGTGGGGGACCATCTCTACTACCAGCTTGTGCTGCCTCAAGAATACCGATCTGAAGTGTTGTCTGACCTTCATGACAAAATGGGACATTTGGGCATTGAACGGACGCTCGATTTGGTTCGGCGAAGATTCTATTGGCCGAAAATGGCAATTGATGTCCAAACTAAAATCAAAACCTGTGAAAGATGTATTCTGCGAAAAACCTTACCTGAAAGAGCAGCACCTCTTGTGAATATCCAAACCACCCGACCTCTGGAACTAGTGTGCATGGATTTTTTATCTTTGGAACCTGACAAAAGCAGAACAAAAGACATACTCGTCATAACTGATCATTTCACCAAATATGCCATAGCTGTCCCCACTCCAAACCAGAAAGCCAGAACTGTTGCAAAGTGTCTCTGGGACAACTTCCTGGTCCATTATGGCATGCCGGAGAAGCTTCATAGCGACCAGGGACCAGATTTTGAATCCCGCACCATCAGAGAACTCTGCAAAATGACGGGTATACACAAAACTCACACAACTCCATACCATCCTCGAGGCAACCCAGTAGAACGGTTCAACAGAACACTCTTGGACATGCTTGGAACACTCACCACAGAAGAAAAAACACATTGGAGAGATTTTGTTAAGCCTTTGGTTCACTCTTACAATTGCACCAGAAACGATGTCACCGGTTATTCACCATATGAGCTCATGTTTGGTCGACAGCCCCGCCTTCCTATTGATTTGTTATTTGGGCTACCTGTGAAAGAAAACGGTGAAAGTCATTCAGAGTACGTCCAGAATCTCAAGACTAATCTACAGAAAAGTTACCAGATTGCTATGGAAAATGCAGAAAAGATCATGAAGAGGAACAAAGCCCGCTTCGACCAACATGTTACACCTTCCAACCTGGACATCGGTGACAGGGTGCTGGTCCGTAATGTGAGACTCCGTGGCAAGCACAAACTTGCAGACAAATGGGAAACTGATGTCTACGTTGTAATCAGGAAAGCCGGGGATCTCCCAGTTTACACTGTACGACCTGAAACCAAAGCCAAACCCATCAGAACCCTCCACCGTGACCTTCTACTGCCTTGTGGATACTTACCTGAAACCGCCCAAACTGTACAAACAACTGTGAAAAAAACAAAAAACTCAGACACCTTACCTGAAGAGGATCCTGCTGAACCTCAGTCGGATGAAGAGGAATTGATACCACAATATTGGTACGAACCACTTACCTTTGAACCCACCAAACTTACCAGTGTGATTGATCTGCCGACACCTCCCACTGCCATTTCCACCACTGACACCCCATCCTCTGAACCTGCTGTCCCTACAGCACAGACACCAGAACCAGAGAGGATTTCTGAACCCGAAACCACTGAAAAACCTGACATACTTACCATAGAACCTGAAGAAAACCTGTCCTTTGAACCTGAAATAGAAACAGACTTACCACTGGAATCTAGCATTTCTTCCTCAGCCGAATCACCGGACAATTCTGACCACTCTGAACCAGAACCAACAACACGAATCTCCACTCGAACCAGGAAACCTCCAGACAGACTGCAATACAACAAGCTTGGACAACCAATCCTGAAGAGCATTCAGTCACTGTTTCATGGGTTATCCACAGCTTTCATTCATGCCCTACAGGAGGAAGAACATGAACTGCCAACTACCATCTGTCCGCCTGTAATCCGCAGCCAGCCAGCACCATGTACAGGGACGTACATAAGAACAGGGGGGGAACCTGTAACCCATGTCACGTGACTGCACTAGTTGCTCCTCCACCTGACGCTCTGTGTCGTCTCTGATTCGTTGTCTCAGTACCGCGGCAAAAAATAAGTCCTATCTGGCGGAGGGATCCGGCCGCACTTCAACTCCTGCTGTGGCTGGTGGCATGCTGAGCGTTTTGGAAACTCCGGTTCTCCTCAAATAATATGTTGTAAACCTCACTTTGACTCTGCGGTAAGCATAATTTATATTTAACCGAGCTAAGAACTCTGTATCGATAGCAGTTTTGTTTAGTTAATGTTTTAAACTTTTGTTACGCGGTGCTGCTACCGCGAGTGGAATTCCCTTTGGAACGCGAGTGTTTTAAGACACTCTGCTTAATTTAAGCCTTCAATACTTGAAGCACCCCAACATTGTGCACCTTGTTTTACACATTAAAATGTGAACTTTAATTCGGCTACCTTGTTTGTTAAGCAAGTGTTTTCATTTATTGTGTTTTCTTTTGATTTAATGTGAAATACTAACCAGGAAGTCAATATTGCAATGAAAACTGCGCAGTTAAAATGGACGATTTCTTATTGGAATATTGCATGGAATGTTACTAAACTGTGTTTAGATATTGAAATGTTGAATGTATTGAATTGAAACTATTATGATTATGACTAGTGTTTACCGGTAAACTGAATTTTTTTTATTGATTACTAATTGTTACTTCTGGCCCTGCAGGTCAGGTTTTTTTTGTTGACCTTTCAATTGGACATTCTTGTGCAAGCAAGTGGCGAGCTTAACGGGTAGGATCATTTCAATTTTTCCCTTTGGATTGCGAACCATTGGATTTATGGACCAGCTTTATTTTTTCCCCCTCATTGCATTTTTTTGGGACAATTAATTTTAACACAGGAAGAGATCCTGTGAACTGAACTTTGTGTTGTGTATGGACTATATTAATATAATATATTTTTGTTTTTGCACTTAAATCCGTTGTGTCTCTTCATTCACACCCATTCAAGGCTCTTAACAACCTTTTCTCCCTGTGTGCAGTTAAATGCATTGCCATAGCCCAATTAACATGGTTACACCAGGGAATAAAGAGCATCTGTGTGGGAAGCTGTTGAGGGATCCAGCTTATCCCGACCAGGAGAAAGTAAGGTTGATACTTGGAAGCTAGTGAAATGACAGCTGGGTATGCATCTGGCACCCCCCTGTGGTCATATGTATATATAACATGACTATGTGTTGTTCTCTTTTATGTATTTAATGTTGTGAAATTGTCTGCATTAACCTCAACTAGCCACTGTGCTCGAATCTAATGTTATTGAAAATTAAAGTGATAAAAGTGATGTGAAAGCGTGTGTGTGAGCCAGAAGTGTCATGCTGTTGTTTTTAGAGAAAATGAAGTGCTTTTTGTGTGTGGATGTTTTGGGAGGATGCTGCTGCACAGCTGACCTCTATTGGACAACTGTGCACCTATGCAGATGTTGGTGAGCGTTATAAATCTGCTAATAATAAAGATTGATTTGATGGTACCAGTGAGTTCTTTAATATTTAGAAATGCAGGTTATCTTGACATCTACAGGTATTAAAAGGAGCCTTTTCTTTAAGAAGTAACACCCTTGATCACAGTATACAATTTTACTATATACTAGGCTGTATTGTACAGGGGAACTCATCTCCATGGTAACTTACGGCAGTTAATTTACATGTTCTGCTCAGGAAATCAATCATGAAACAATTTCATGGTGATCATCCAGGACTCTACTTCACCCTAACAGTCCTAAAGGTTTGTTGGATAAAATAATAATATTGGGTACATTCATTTGTTCTTACCAGCTGTTCAAGTGAGTGGGGACATCGTGTGACAACACCACTGTATTTATAGAAGTTCAGATAACTTAGAGAATTAAAACTCAAACACACAATGATAACTGCACCGTCGTCTGCCAAAAATATGCAACTTACTGCCAGCAGTTGAATTTCCTGTCAGATTAGTTGCTGTGTAATATGGGTCCAATACAGAGACAAAGCTTCTTTCTGCAGACAGAATTAATGAGTGTGACTTCATCACATTGCATGTTAACAATTCAAATGGAAATGCTGGAGCAGAGTCACATGTAATAGGAAGAAGCTGCAGATATCATCACAGTAATCCATAAAAAAAGCAAATTGCATTTATGGTAGAACCATGTTTTTAGGTCTTTCACTTTTGCTCTGCTCTTGATGCAAAAATAAGGATGTGGTTGAGGTTGTGAATTAAAAAACCCTTTCAAAATATTTTTAGTCACGTCTCCCAGAGTGCCAAAGCATGTCCACTGCTGTCGTCCCTCTGTGGAAGCAGGAGGGGATTACTTTGAGTCATCTCAGGTTCATCCAAAGGGAAAACAAAAAGCTGAGCTGGATGACAGAGCAGAAAGAAGCAGGCTTGTGGTACACTCAGACATCAGGGGGCCTTGTATTTTAGTTAAAGAAAGGAAAACATGCATGATAGTAAACCACATTTTATATGATAAAGAATCAACTATTGATCATTTAAAAATGTAATGTGAGGTTTGATGGCATCCTTCTTTATTGGGATCCTCCAAACAATGAAAAAAATTAGAGCAAGCTGGTAAACAAGTGTGGATTGAGCTCAAAATGTTAACAATGTTAACAAACAGCTCAAGTCTCTTAGAGCAGGAACTGAGGTACACAACATAGATACAATTATACCTTACCCTAACCCTAACCCTTTCTGCATGAATATAACTCAAAACATAAGCAGATTTCATGGCAGTGAAAAAAGAGAACTCAATCAAAGAAATGAAACAGAAATATTCAATTCAATTCAATTCAATTCAGTTTTATTTATATAGCACATTTTACAAGTCATCTGTTCAGAGCTGTTTTCAATCACTGTCAGTGACCTGACACCTAAAAACAAGACCTTCAGAAGATAACATAAAAACAGTTGTTGCTGACTGTCAGGCTGGGAACGGTTACATAACTATCTCTTAAAGTAGATAGATTGTGTACAAATGGAGGACATTCAAGTCCATTGTTACTGAGTGGTCTAACAATAAGGATCACTCCAAAAATGAGTCATGTAAAAGGCTGAAGGTTACAAATCGACACAGGGTGATCTCTAAGCAGCTAAAGGCCACTCTCACATCTAAAGCTAAAGTTAATGTCCATGAATCCACCATCAGGAGAACACATGGTGTTAGTAGTAACTTTTTGGGCCTAATTTGCTGCATCTGAACCAGGATGACTTCCTAGCATTGATGGAGCTGTGAGTAATGTTGACATAGATATCTGTCTGCGAGCTCAAGACAAACTGGGCTATGCAGCAAGACAACGAACAACTGCAGAATTTGTAGGACACCTCATGAAATTGTCAGGACTTGCACCTGTTCATTACTGGAAAATGGACTAAAATTCCTCCAAGCCATTGTGCAGACACCTTTAGTTGTTGTTATTGCTACTCAGGAGCCACAGATGATGAAGCAAAGGTTCACACACTTTCAAGCAGCACTGTGCATGTGGATGTCAAAATATAAAATATTCTCCTATTCACATATAAGCCCTGTCAGCAAAGGTTCATGGCCTTTATAATAGCCTGTGACTATGCTGGCAAAAGCCATCACTGGGTTTGAATGGTCCAGCATTACCTGAGGATGTCTGGAATGAATGCTTTCATTGTACTGTGTGGTACCTGCTGCAGACCGCCTTCTCACCCTGTTCACCTTCAATTTACTACAGTCATCATGTGGCTGAAATGGTGCTGCACGTAAGAGTGGGGCAGCACGTGAGTGTTCCCTCCCTCTAACTGAGCCACTGTCCACCAGTGCCCTCTAGTGGTAAATGAAATGACATACAGGAGACATTGGACGTGTGCAATGTGTGCAACGGCAACAACAGCAGTACAGTGTATCTCTTTCCTAAAGAACGAACCACAACACCCACAATGGGCTCTATGCATCATTTCCGGGATTGACTTAAGGATGGAACAGTATTTAGAAAACTGTTGCATTCCTCGTTGGCTGAAGTTATTTGTGTATGCAATTATGTGTGGGAGGAGGGCAGTGGGTGTTGAATGTAACATGCATCAATTAAAACTATTAATTCCTGCTATTCTTACCATTTTCCTTCTGAATATTCACCCTTTTGTGTGATTAATATTTTTGCACCCCAAACAGAATAAATGTGGTGACACAAAATACATTACAGATATTACCAGAACCCGGGGGTGAGACCAGCAGGACTTTCAATTTTCATGTCTTTCTCCTCAGAGGAGCCCACCAATAACCGTGACAGTTGCATTAGTTTAGCTTTAAATTACATAGAAATGACCATATCTCAGCCCAAAATTATGTTTAGGGGATCAAAAATAAAAACATTTTCTGCCCATCATTCAGTAATTTGATACACTTACAAAATTAAAAAATGATTTTTTTAATCATCTTTAGAAGAAAACAACAGATCCAGCATGTAGTTCACCATGTTGACACTTCAAATTGTATTTTTTTCTTTTTATAAAAGTATTATTGTCTCTCTTTTGACTTGAACAAAAAAACACACAATCACATGTGTTTCATTCGAACTGTGGCTTTCACATTTATTATACAGTAATACAGGTTCAGCAGCACTCTTTGAAAACATATGCAAACTGATGTAAACAATTTAACATCTACACAAAGTAGTTGCTAATCATCAGTCATATGTCTAATCTATATGCTCATCAAAGGTCCAATATTAGTCCAGCTCATGCCAGAGCACACTGAATGGCATTGTGCATGTGATCCTGCCCTGTTTGCGTCAGCTCTCCGGCTCGTGTTGCTTAATTCTTTGCTAAACCCCCAGCGTTCTGCTCTCCAGTGAAGCCACAACAGGGCTGGTGTTACACACCGCAGTAAGTAGCGTGTTGTTAGCTTTTAGGAGGTGATGGAGGCCATATTGTTGGGGCTCAGGATTTCAATCCAGTAACCACCAGGGTCCTGAATGAAAGCCAAGCCTTTCATTTCACCTGAGAAAAGATAACAGAAGGCAGAAGGAGGGAGATGAATGATGACGTAAATATTGTTTTGTATAAATGTCTTCTGACTGGCACTGCATAAGTACTCAAAAGGCTGTTCCCACAGTCACTTCATATAGGCCTATACATGAGACATGCATGCAACAGTTAAACCTCTGACTTTCACAATCCTCTGTACAAAGACAAGGCAGATTGTAACAATTCTGGAATATAAATAGGTAGAATAAAAGCTACATAAAACTCACGTTTGTGTCCGTGGAGTCCTGAAGTATAATGAATGAATTCCCCGCTGATAAAAACAAGTAATCTTTTTTTTTTATAGAGGTCCCAAACCGCGCCGCGGCTCCATGTCTCCGCTGGACTGCTGAAAGCGAGTGGTACCGTATTGAGTTTGTAAACAGCCCGGTAGTCCGTGTGGAGTCTGGCCACTCTTCTCCGTGTCTCCGTTTTCCCTGCAGGAGTTCTGTGCCGTGTTCTGTTCTCCCTCCGCTGTGCGCGTCCGCCGCTCTGTGGGCGCGGTCACGAGCATCTCCGCATCTCCCGGCGGCGTCAGTTCACTGAGCCCCGGCAAAGTTTCTAAATTTAAACCCGACCAGAACAAATGTAATGAGACACAGCCTCTCCCATCAGCACGGCCGCCGTGAAGACCACACCAAGACCTGCTCTGATCCAACGTATGGAACTGGTCCGCCAGCCTGAATGTTCATACACGAGTGGGCAAAATTTATATATATATATATATATATATATATATATATATATATATATATATAAACCATATGTGAGCCTGATGTTTACATTTACATTTTTTACATTTTAGGACCATGTGTTGATGTTGTGCATGACAGGTTTTCTTTACCTGTCAAAGTAATAGCTTCAGAGACATTTTCCAGTCTTACATCAGGATTCCATTAGCAGCAGAGCTCAAACATAGAAATAATGGAAGAATGTTTTCCATCTGCTTTGAGGTCTGAAATGAACATGAGCAGCCACGCACTGTTTTCACTTATCCTGCCCAGGTAATGCTGATACAATGACCATATACCCATCAAAGCAAGGCTTTATAGAAACCTGCTGCTAATATTTATGTTCAACCAGTGATGCCAAACAATAAGAGTTTAGGTCATGTTTAATAAATAACTATTAGTAAAAATCAGTTCAATTCAATATATATTTTTTATTTATTCTACACAGGTATTGATCGAGTTAAGTTTGCTCTATACACCGAGTAGAGTTTAATTAGATTTTATCAGGAATGTAAAACATCTAGAACATGGATGGATTTTACTCACTGGGATTTATTTCACTCACTTTTCACCCCCACTGTATTTTGCAGGTTCACCAACAGTCTGTATGACCTCCCTATAACGCCTGGGCATGTTACTGATAAGGCGGTGGATGTTCTACTGAGGGATCTTCTCTCAGACCTGGATTAGAGCATCAGACAACTCCTGGACAGTCTGTGGTGCAATGTGATGTTGGTGGATGGAACGAGACATGATGTGCCAGATGTGCTGGATTGGATTCAGGTCTGGGGAACGGGCAGGTCAGTCCATAACATCAATGCCTTCATCATGTAGGAACTGTTGACACACTTCAGCCACATGAGGCCTAGCATCGTCATCATCAGAAGGAACCCAGGGCCCACTGCACCAGCATGCTCTCACAATGGGCCTGATGATCTCATCCTGGTACCTAATGGCAGTCAGGGTACCTCTGGCTAGCACATGGAGGGCTGTGCGTCTCTAGACTCTGTCATGTCTGTCACATGTCACATGTGCTCAGTGCGAACCTGCTCTCATCCGTGAAGAGCACAGGGTGAACAATCTTGTTCTCTAGAAATCACCCGGCACAGTGTTGGGCTGTAAGCACAAGCCCCACTTGTGGACGTCGGGCCCTCATACCACCCTCATGGAGTCTGTTTCTGACGGTTTCAGCAGAAACATGCATATTAGTGTCCTGCTGGAGGTCATGTTACAGGGCTCTGGCAGCGCTCCTCCTGCTCCTCCTTGCACAAAGGAGGAGGTAGCGGTTCCTGCTGCTGGGTTGTTGCCCTCCTACGGCCCCCTCCATGTCTCCTGGTGTACTGGCCTGTCTCCTGGTGTCTCCTCCATGCTCTGGACACTGTGCTGACAGACACAGCAAACCTTCTTGCCACAGCTCTCATTGATGTTCCATCCTGGATGAGCTGCACTACCAGCTTGTGTGGGTTTAGACACCACCTCATGCTACCTCTAGGGGTGAGAGCACTGACAAAATGCAAAAGTGGTCAAACATCAGGCAGAAAAGATGAGAGCAGAGAAATGGTCTGTGGTCAGCACCTGCAGAACCTCTGCTTTATAGGGCTTGTCTCTCATTTCCACCTGTTCTCTGCTCCATTTGCACAACAGCAGCTGAAACTGATTCACAATCAGTGTTGATCCTAACTGGACAGGCTGATTCCACAGAGGTGTGACTGACTGGGAGTTACACTGAGTTCTTTAGGTGTTATTTCTTTGGGCAGTGAACTTTATTCACTGCACTGTAAGTTTCAATGGAGCTGTAGTGGCAGAAGAAGCAAATGGCGGCGATCTGAGCCTCACATATTTCATCGACAAAAATTCCTCTGTATTTACAATTTTAGTCTTTAATGTTTACATAATTAGTTGTTAATACATATTTAATGCCCTATAATTAGAAAATAGCACCTTTCCACAGCAAAACTACAACAGAGTACGTGCAGTTTTTTTACTATTTCTTTTGATACATGTGTTTTTTTTATCTATAGGCTCACTGTAAAATGTAATTTGTTGACCTTACTTAAAAAAAATAAGGAAACCGATTGCCTCAAAATTTCAAAGTTAAGTATGTCTATAACTTTAAGCTGTTAAAGCTCAAAATAACTGTGTTAAGACTTCTTAGTAAATGTAAGTTTAGGTAAATGTAAATGTTCACTCGAAAACTCACTGGGGAAATCACAAGAGCAGAAGGCTACTTGGACAGCTGTGTCACAGGATAACTCACAAAACGAACTGCAACAAGGGGCAGGAAACACACAGGCTTTATACACAGGAGGGCGGGAAGACAATTGGAAACAGGTGAAGCACATTAGGGCGGAGCAGGTAATCACAGGCGGGGGAAGGGAGCACACATGAGGAAGGGGAAGTAAACAGAACTGAAACACAAGGGGAAGATCGAGTTTCAAAATAAAACAGGAAGTGACTAGTAAAACTAAAACTAATACAAACAGAAAATGAACTACAAAATAAAAGACCTGGCTGAAACCATGACAATGACAGTTTGCAAGGGACATAAAAACAGTTTATTTGCCCTCTAAGAAAACATTCAAATTTATTAGCATGAACAGCAGATTCAAATCTGTTCAAGTGCAAATGTAATGCAGACATTTGTGACAGCAACAGCTAAAACCTGCTCAGAAGGAAGGATTTATTGATATTTTCAGATACTCTGCACAATATTTGTATTACTGCAAACATAATACATTAACTGTAACATTAGGTGTAATTTGGTGTTGTAAACTTTACCTACACCTAATTTTTCTAAATATCCTACTTAACATACAATGTCCTGCACTATCAATGGGTGTAGCAGCTCTGCGGTTAGGGATGTCCCGATCAGTTTTTTTTGCCCTCGAGTCCGAGTCTGAGTCATTTGATTTTGAGTATCTGCCGATACCGAGTCCCGATCCGATACTTTCTATAAAGGCACTCATTGCGGCAAAACCCGTGTGTGTGTGTGTGTAGGCCTGTCACGATAACAGATTTTGCTGGGCGATTAATTGCCAAGAGAAATTATTGAGATAAGCGATAATATTGTCAAATCAATGTTCAACTAACATAATGATAATGACATATAATGCAAGTACACCCTTTCAAAGATCAATAAACTTTAATTTCTAAAGAACATTTAACATTGGAAAGGCCCCCAATTATCAACACTATTATTATTGTTATTATTAATGATATTAATATTATTATTATTATGAGTAGTGGTAGGCCTATTACCATAGCTTATCTGAGCATAGTCAATGGAGTTAAGTCAAACCAACTAGCACGTCATGAGCAACAGAGCCAAACAACACGCACTCTACCTGCTGCTGGGAGTGGGCTCACCTGTGCGCACATGTGTTTGTGTGCGCACGCGTTTGCGTGTGTGTATGCGCATCAGCGAATTTTAAAAACGCCACCATGTAGACAGAAAAAAATAAAATATATAATAATAATAATAATAATAATATAAAAATAGCAGAGATGGCACAAGAGGACTGGGCAAGAGGACTAGACTGGGTGGCGCCGCCAGTAAGAAGGCAGAGAACTTCACTCGTACAACGCGGACTCTCTCTGATGGCACGTTGTATTCATAAGCATGTTTAGTCTTGTGGTGAATTGTGTGGAAGTGTTGAACCAGTGTTGAGCAGCTTCACAGCTCTCTGTGTTGCTGTAACGTCCAAGCCCTGCAGCACTGTGACGCACCGTGGCGACGCAGACAGCGAGCTGACCGTGGTCTGCTCAGAACATCCCGTAAACGTCACGCATTGAGTTAAAAAATAAGAACTACCTGTTGATTTGACACATTTTAAGACAGAAGCCGCGGGCCATATTAGATCTGACGGCCGGACTTTGCACACTACGCTACGACGCACCAGAGTGACGCCTTTTGTCATCCAGCCTCTTTGGCAGCGAGAGGGGGAGAGAGAGGGAGAGAAAAACAAACAAGCGTGCAAATGTAATTTATTGCGGTTATCGTGCAATTAATTGATTTATTGTTTATCGCGACAGGCCTGTGTGTGCGTGTGCCGCCACACTGGGAGATTTCACACACGCAGCACATCGAGGTCTCGAACCAGGACCTGTCGCACCAAAGGCAGCTGTCATACCCCTGCACTACAAGACACAGAGCCACCCTGCACAGAAGGCGTTAACTTTGACAGCCCTAAAAAGTATATATCCGAGTCCTGATCGGGAGGTAATGTCCGATTCCGATCGAGTCTGAAATCTTCAGATCATGTGATCGGATCGGGACATCCCTATCTGCGGTATTAATGTACACACTATGTTTGCTTTCTATTTTTAAAATTCTAATGAATATGGAGTCTTACAAGACCTATGTGAGGAGCTAATGTTGCTAGCGCTAGCTTAAACATGGTCATCTTTGTATCAAGGCGTGTATGCTAGCTAACGTCGCTACTGCTAGCTTAGCAGCTATTCTTTATATCACCTTGCCTTTGTTTGCCTTACTAGCACATCCAAACTACATGTGTAGTTTGGATGTGCTAGAGATGCCAAATTTCCACTACATGATTAAAGGATAGATGCATGAAAATTGGAATATCCATTCTCATTTACTGTGCAAACAGCTGATCAGAAATATTGTAATGTTTTTTTTAAATATTTAGTGCATGTTATCAGTTATAAAGGGAAGTTTGTTTTTCTGTTTGATTTTGTTTACTTTTGCTGGTTTAAATGAAGTGAAGAGAAAAGTTTAGAAACATATTTACATCATGGTTAATATGGTTAGTACTCTGAGCTCTTCTGCACTGTAATTTGTCTTTCTCTGCAGACAATCTCTGCACATGCTCAGTTGCTGTGGCGATGATGTCTTTGAAGATTAAAGGCATAAAATGTTTACTTTGATGACATCATAAAATGACAGTTATCATGTGACTTAAAGGTATAAGTGCAAGTCCCTAACTCTATCCTATAGACAATTGTACTAGGAGTCAACACGGCATTTAGCTGCATTACTTGGAATACGTACACATACTGCTGGAAGATTGTTTTGGAAAAGAAAACAGGATGTCGATGACTGATCTTTTTCAAGTTGGAAGCACTCTCCAGGAATCGCACAGGATTGAAAAAGTCCTGGGTGAAGGTGGTTTTGGTGTTGTGGCCCAATGCCGCAATACAAAAACGAACATGCAAGAAGCCGTCAAGATAAACAGAGGAGACGAAAACGCAAAGCTGGCACAATATGAGATGGAAATGTTACGACATCTCTCCTCCCTGGATCCAGATACCTGCAACATTGTTAGGTTTCATGGGTTTTTCGTCCACGAGGACAATGTTTGTCTTCGTTTTGAGCTCCTCGATCAAAACCTGGATGACTATATATGTGAGCAGGACCCTATTCCGCTAGCTGAGATTAAGTCAATTTTGTATCAGCTGGCCACAGCTCTGGTTCACTTGCAGTCAGTTGGGATTATTCATGCAGATCTGAAATCCCTAAATGTCATGGTTGTGGACCGCTTTGATAAACCAATCAAAGTCAAAGTCATTGACTTCGGTCTGGCACAGCTTTCGTCATCGACCACATACGATTACCCTGTACAAACATTCTGGTACCAGGCACCAGAGGTGATCGTGGAAGCTCCGTTTAATGAAGCAATTGACATGTGGACACTTGGTGTGATAGCTGTGGACCTGGCACTTGGAGCATCACCATATCCCGGGGATGACCCCTATGATGTTATGAGATTCATAATAGAAACTCAGGGCCAGCCAGCAGACCACATCCTGGATCGTGGGGCAGCAACCAATCGCTACTTCCAACACCAAACAGACAGCAAACAGCGGTGGAGATTCAAGACATGTGACGAGTTCAGCAATGAGTATGAGTATTGTTCTAAAGAGACAAGGTATTACAAACTCAGCTGCCTTGATGACATTGGAGATATGATGGCAAAGAGGGATGGATACCACCCTGACCAGTCTCTGCTGGTCCAGCTTATCAAGGAGATGCTGCAGCTAGATCCTGATAAGCGTATTAAGCCTTCAGAGGTGTTAAAGCACCCATTTTTTTCAACAAGCCACCCTCCTTCCGCCATAGCAGACACCAGCGATGAGCAGCCTCTCTGGTACCACATTGAAAAATCAGAGATGGCTTCACACAGTGTACCAGATTCAGCTGAGTCCTTGGTTACATGGTTTCAAATCAGGCAAGAAGACAACTCAGCTGCAGACAGTGGAAAAAGTTCAGTTATCTCTTTGGCTGATCTTTTCAAGGACCACCAAGAAGACTGCTCCATAAAAAACCAGGAAGACATTGGCATTGCTACGAGAGGCAGTTCAGAAGAAATTCCATTCATCCGCTGGCATGAAATGTTTAGAGACTACCAAGGAATGGATTTTGAGCTGCTTCTAAGAGAGGGTAACAACGAGCCAGGTGTTGTAAATGCACCAAAGGACTATAGCCCACTAAGCAGTGCCATAGCTACCCCAGAAGTTAATACCCAGCAAGACTGGACAATCTCTACAGCCAGGCCCACCTCACAACAAAATTCAGTTACCGGTACCTCCTTGGCTGATCTTTTCAAGGACATCAATGAAGATAACTCTATAATGAAACCGGAGGTGAAAAACCATGAGGACATTGGCATTGCTACAACGAGAGGCAGTTCAGAACAAATTCCATTCATCTGCTGGGATGAGATGTTTAGAGACTACCAAGGAATGGAGTTTGAGCTGCTTCTAAGAGAGGGTAACAACGAGCCAGGTGTTGTCAATGCACCGGAGGACTATAGCCCGCTAAGCAGAGGCAGTTCAGAAGAAATTCCATTCATCCACTGGCATGAAATGTTTAGAGACTACCAAGGAATGGATTTTGAGCTGCTTCTAAGAGAGGGTAACAACGAGCCAGGTGTTGTAGTAAATGTACCAGAAGGCATCATGGGTGTACAGATGTAGCTCCAGCTATACCCCAAAGCAGCAAAGATCAGTCTGTCTGCACAGACATACCACAAGGCCGCCGAGAACAAGAAAACTCTGGATGGTTTAGGCGTGTCATAACTACAGTCATGAACATCTTCTGTAATACCTCCAACAACAACAAAAAAAAAACAAATAAAATATTTTTAAATATAATTTTAAAGAGATTTGAAGGTTATTTACTAGGACTATATAAAGTGTATAAAGTGTCTTTAAATAACAGTATTGAACTGTTCATGAAATCAACAGTTGAAACAGTTGATGAAATCATTATATACTGCAAAAAACAAAACAACAACAACAAAAATAACAAATATAGCAATGCTCATTACCCTCTTACTCCTTTTTCTTAGTGATGTGATTCAGCATTGTCTTTACAGATTCTTGCTCATGAGCTTGGTTTAAAACTCATAATTAGGTTTATTTCTAGACGGGCTTCATATTGAAGCATATTTAGAGGCTCTTGCTTGAACAAGAGTAAGGTAAGGTCAACAAATTACAATTTTGCAGTGCTTCTGTGCTTGGTGCATCTCTGTGTTGGTGTTAGCTCACTGGGACGTTGTCGCTAGATGCAGGGTTTCCTCTCTGTTTGCCTCCAACAACAAAGAGAATCCACAGATCAACTACTCAAAGAGCACGATGTAAGTTGAAGCCTTGTTTCTCTGCCCTCGCTCTTTGTCCCACCTGGCATGTCATAACACATAATACAGTTAGAACAATATTTCTCCCACTAATTCACTGAAAGGAACTATTGTTTATGTTTTTGTAGGGTGCCCATCACTGTGACATAATACCATGAAAGAAATTCTCCACACAAAAATGATAGATTTTGCTGGTTGAAGGTCAAAGTTCTAAGGCCAGTTGGCTGTTATATTGTTATATTTTAAATTTATTTCAGGGTAGAGATGGAAACAGTGTGTCAGGATCTTCCTGCACAACAAATGAACAAAGTACCAAGACTGAAACATCACACGGGACCGGTGATGTCAGTATCATGTGAGAGGCTTTGGGTAATTTATCAAGAGCTGTCTAAGCCTGTCATTCTACTGTCAGTGATTTAAGTTTCACTGCTCCAGTGATATTCTGACACTGTGAATAACTCATGTTACTGTTAAAAAGGCTTTTCACACAGCCGCTCCGTGACCCTGCACTGCAGGACACAATCCGGTTCAGATGATGGATGGATGGACACAGTACTTTGTGATAGGGATGCACGTATGTCATGTTACATGAACAAATGCAGCAAGTAGCAGCATTTCTGTTGGTCATTTAGGTCTGATGTGTTGAAGAAGGATAATACACGCGTAAACTAACATTCTTTTCATGCATGGTTATTTGTTACTCTTCGATAAACAATATTTGTAGATTTAAAGTCTTGAAAATTTTAATCAAATGTGCTCTTTTTATGTATTTTTTTGTATTTACTTGACTTAAATAAACGTATTATTATTATTATATTTATATAATTATATAAAACTTATAATTATATAATTAATTATATTTTAATTATATATTCAAAATATAATTAAAATGTTCTCAGTAATTTTACATGCCACTTTTAAGTAACATTGGCTCACACTCTTGTGTGTGTAGTGTATGAAGCTTTTACATCAACTCAGTGCAGAGGATTTTATCCACTCACATAATGCAATAGGTAAGAAAAAGGCCTATTTATTTAACTATTACATAATAGTTTCCATTTCCCCCATATTGAGATTGCCTGTATCAGATTCATTTGTCAAAATGTTCAGTTGCTTTGTTTCCACTCTCACACACATCATTGCTTGAACAAACACATCCTGCTGGCTTTTAAAATATCAAATACTTACGTATATTTTCTTCCCCTTTGCAACACTGTGTGCACTTGAGAAGGATGGCATTTGTTTTTATTAAATAACAATGTTTTAAATACAGTCATATGAGGGAAATCCTGATAAATCGTATGTATATTTGGAAAAAAAAAACACAATATTTGACCTGGAATTATGATTATAATTATAATGACATAAAAATGACCAAGCTAATCATTCTTTACTCTGCTTCTACACTGATTTGATTGTTCTTTAATTTAACACAATATGTGTAAATATGGCACATCATAATGAGAGTAGCTATTCAAGTGCAATTGAACAGAAACCCCACTACACAGAAAGATACGTGATTTTCCTTTCCTTTAAGCATGTAATGTGCTGACACAACCAAAAGTGTCAGAAGATAAATATTCATACTTTATGTATAAATAGCTATTAACCCTTTAAACCCTGGCCATATTAAAAGAAAAAATCACCTAAAAAGACATTCCCGAAGAAAATGAGGAAATGCACCACAATAATAATGTGCATATGCATGTTCTTGGTGTCTAGGGACATCTAGAGACCTCAGAGAATGCATTTCCAGTGTTTAAAATATTGTGTCTATTAGTATGCCTGAGTAAATTAGAAAAAACTACAGGAGAAATGTAACAATTTTATCCTCGCCTGAGTTTTTTTCCTATTTGACAGAGGAAAACATTATGCTAACAATGATTCTATGTACACAGATGCCATTGATCACATTCAGCTATTCCTTGGCTACAAATATACCAAATTTGATAGAATTTGAACAAAGAGCAAAGCCTTCACAAAGGATTTAGTAAGGATATCACCAGGCGGACACTCAGTTTGGCACAATTTGGCACCACATTGCCAAATAGGTTACTATAGCTATAGCTAGCTTACTCATTTCCAGTGGAAACTGGCTGGAAAATACAATTTATATCCATTTCACTAGTCTATTGCCATCTACTGGAGCTTTTGGGTATGAATTTACCTTGCACTTCATCAACTTCTACCATTATGCACAGTGTAAAATCAATAGAAAAAAACATCAAAATGTATGATTTTGTCTCCAAATAGAGTAGTTTTTATTATAATAACTAATAACTAATGTACATTAATGAAAGTCCAACCAAATATTAGGTAAAGAAAATAAAAATAACAACAAGGAGAGGTGATGCCTCAGCGTTGAGCCCAGATGGGCCTGGAACCTCACTTTCCTCTTCTCTTCCCTCTTGTTGGCTGTGAAAATAATAACAATTATTATTATCTGTAATTGCATACATATTGAAATACACATATTATGTAAATAATATGTAAAGACAGTATTGAATAGGATTGAATCATCCTTCTTCATCTCTGTTCAGCTGTTCCCTCAGGGGTTGCCACAGTCAATCATCACCACTATCCTCTGCATCCTCCTCTCTCACCCCAACTACCACCCTGCTGTATACTATATTGTGTACACGTATATATATAATAAATCATTTTATCGATCAACACAGATATTAGCAACAAATAGTTTACACTTCAAAATAAATGTACAAAACTTACTCAACTTACTCAAACTGGGTCTATCTTTTCCAACGTTCAACGTTGCTGGCAACGGGGTCGAACGAATCCGGAAATTCCTGCCGTTGAAATTCTGCTCCATGCCCCTCTCGTCACGGTATCATGAAGAGATACGCTAGCTAACAACCTAAAAAAACCCTCTGATACTTACTGAAACTCACTGAAATTCACCGAAAGTCACTGAAGCACACTAAAGCAACTACAACCTCCACAAACACATACGCGTAGTTAGCTAGCGTTAGTGTTGTTGCGTCTAGTCTTTACACAGGGATTTTACGTCAGCTGGGTATTGTAGTCCATTAGATTTTTTTGTACCATTCGATTCAGTAGCTTGTCCTCTTTCATTGGACTACAAACATGGCCGCAACCGTGGCAGAATTTGATCAGAATTTGAAGTAAAAGTGCCTGTACGTTTTCGGCCCTTCGGCGGGCCCATCGGGTTAAGGAATTTCGGTGTCATTTTTAACATGGGAGTCTATGAGAGAGCCCTTCAACGAGGGTCATCTGCCAAATGTATCTCCTGCAAATTTCAAGCTACAGACTCCATTTAGTCTTAAAACGCTCAGTAGATGCAGCTCTATCAAACTTGTATTCAGAATTTTCTAATTCCAAATCATTTCCGCATGCCAGGCTCTTAAAGTTGGAGTGGTTTTTGAGGCCTCCTCTGCTGTTACCATGGTGACAGGCTGACACACAGAGGCATACAAAGCTCTGAATTGCTCTGATTCTCCAGCAATTCAGAGCAATCCTTCACATCAGCATTCAAAGCATTCTAGTATATATTAAGATAGTGTGGTAACTGATTCAAGCTACTGAAACCTGTTGGAAAGTTTGGAAATGATTTGCAGGCTTTTTCATATCTGAATAAAACACACAATGTTTCATATGAAAATTGAAAAACAAACATTTGTTTTTAAATGTTGCTATGACGTTATCATGATGACGTTTTGGTGATGACGTTTTGGTGATGGTGATGACGTTTTGGTGATGACGCTCCTGATGACACAGGATAGAATGTTGATTTCACCATAGAGACGTATCAACAAAGCTTCAGTCTTTTGGGACACAACTCACCAACCTGAGTACTCACCGTTGTTTCTTCTTGTAAAGAAGTTGCATTTTCCTGCAAGAGATGGATCCTTTCACCTCATCATCCTTCACTGCAGTAAGTAACAAGCTCTTCTCATCTCTAACCCTCCTAATGTCCAAACTTCTTTTAGAGAAATAAATATGAATAATATACATTAAATCGATAGGTTATGCAGATTCAAATATTAAGCAATTTCTGTGTCATTTTTGTAACATGGGAGTCTATGAGAGAGCCCTTCAATGAGGGTCATCTGCCAAATGTATCTCCTCAAAACTTGCATTTTCTTCAGGAAATGCCCTTTCTAGTTTCGTTTTTATTGTGTTTAAATTAGAAAACTGTTGCTATCCCAAGTATCCACAGTATCCCTTTATCACTGAACAATGAACTAAGCTTTAATCTATACATTTCTGAATTCTGAATCCTTATTTTAATACAATAATCTACATTAAGATAGTGTGGTAACTGATTCAAGCTACTGAAGTTTGGAAATAATTTGCAGGCTTTTTCATATCTGAATAAAACACACAATGTTCCATATAAAAATTGAAAAACAAACATCTTTATATTTGTTTTTAAATGTTGCTATGACGTTATGTTGCTATGACGTTATGTTGCTATGACGTTATGTTGATGACGTTAATGGTGATGACGTTTTGGTGATGACACAGGATAGAATGTGATTTCACCATAGAGACACAACTCATCAACCTGAGTACTCAGCTGTCATCTGCCAAATGTATCTCCTCCTACAAATTTCACGCTACAGACTTCATTTTAGTCTTAAAACGCTCATTAGATGCTGCTCTATCATTTATTTTTTCCCCTGAAAAACTTTAAAATTTGCTGACTTTTGAAACGCACAACGGAAAATGGCTCTATAGCGCCCCCTAACGTGTTGCCCCGTTGTTTTAGCTTGGTACGTTGCCATGTCAACAGTCCACTGATATCAAAAAAAAAACGCGTCCCAAAACTCTTTCAAAAGTCTTACGGTGTGGCGGGGCCGTGGCCTCAAAGTTGACCATTCGCCATTACAAAGAAACGCTGTATTTTCTGCAGTACCACCAACATACTTCATGCAATGTGGACAAAATCTTACAGTACTGCTATGGACCCAAGTCTGAACAGATACATATGCTAATAGGATGATACCGTCACAGTGCCACCTACTGGCAGCAGGAACTTTGATGGCCCCGCAGATTACAAGGTGTGCGAGGGTCCGCAATGCTGCAGCTTTCATTTTGAATTTGTTGCTAGTAGAATATAAGTTTGGACTTTAAATCTGGTAGATCATCTCATTAGTTATTTCATGTAAGTAACAAAATAACAACACATTCCTGTTGTTTCTGTGCTTAAATAGTTTCTTTTGTTTTAATAAAAAATAAAATAAAATTAACTTTTGTTTTCTGTTGGTCCTGTATTCCTAACAGTCTAAGTGCGTTGGTCCTAACTTGTTTTATTGGCTTGACCCACAGCGAACTGGAGGCCATGGTTACCCATATCATTATCGGGTCACCAATGAGTCCACCATCATGGACATAGAGCGGGCTGAGCGTACAAAAATGGCATCGATATCTGATCGAGCAGATCGACTGTATGCCTCAATTAAAGCCCGAAATGATGCTTTTCTGCAGAGAATGGGACTCTCAATTCAGAACAGGATTTTGTCAAAACCCCCTGCTACTCACAGCCAAAGGAAATCCTTCCTCCCGCACGGAAAGAGATTAGAAACTCTTTTGGTGGAACCGCCAAGAAGGATGGATGAAACACCAGCTCGTCCTCCTGCCGCCCGACCACCAGACAAAAAGCTCGTCAAAGACGTGCAGCTCCACAGTGTGAAGAATAAAGGGGATTTTGATTTAGAAATGTGTCTGCAGGCTTTCTCCTGCCAATCACACAAACCCCAACCCCTTACAAAGACAGCTGCAGGAACAAGAACCCAACCCACAATATTCCCGCAAATTACAAACAGAAATAGTGAAGCAGGTAAGTTGTTGTGTTTTGTATACTTGTACATCATATACAACACTTTGAATGAGGGCAACAAGTATTTTTCTGTCTAGCGGGCAAAAAGACAGCCAGTGACTGCAGCATGAACGAGATAGAAAGTGTAGCTGAGCTCTATCCTCTGGCCAACCCTCAATCGAGCCTGTTCAGCTGCTTCACCCTGCTGCGTTCATCTGACTGGTAAGACAGGGACACTGTAGCTGAAGCAGCTAAAATATAACATATGCAGACCTGCATATCGTGTAGTTCCTGAAGTCACATTAACATATATATCTATTAAACAGGAAGGAGAAAATGGATGGTATGAACACCATCCAAGCTCTGGCGCAGCACCACGCAGAGACGCTGATAACCAAACTGCATGAAGTTTGTCTGCTGCTCAATAAGGAGGTATTGTCCTATTGTCCGATTGTTTTTTGTATCATTGATGGAAATTGCATGAAACATATGACAGCTGTGGCTGATGGTTCTCATTCTTACTATACAGGTGAACAACCAGCACTCAGCAGTGGCCTGTGAGGCTATAGACACCATAGCAAAGCTGTATGTTCAGTTACAGCAGACTATGGATCCGGAGGTAGAGCTGACCGGACGAGCCCTGCTGCTCAAACTGGCAACAATCCACCCCCTTATCCAACAGAAGGTTGACTTGGCGTTGGATGCCATGGTGGAAAACTGCAGCCACAGACGGACAGTCAGCACTCTCCTTAACAACGGAGTGAGGTAAATGTACATGAGAGGAACCATTCAGATGTGATGTCAGCTGCCTTATGTCCTGCTCTTGTCCCTCTGCAGTCATCGCAGTAACGCCGTTAGAAGCAGCACGGCAGCACACCTGCAGCAAGTTGCCAAGAAAATCGGAGCAGATCACATCCTGTCAGGAAGAAGCTTCTCCAGGCTCTTCCTGATTGCTGTGTCCAAAATGTCAGCGGATGCTGCTCCAGATGTGAGGTGGGTTATCAACGTATACATATCTACTTACTTTTGTTTACATTGTGTTTTTTTTTCGCAGTTGTAATAATTTCAAACCTAATGCAATTCCCCACAGACACTATGGACAAGCCATGCTTAAAGACCTGTCTCTGCATGGTGAGTTTCTGCGCCTGTGGACCAAGTTCGTCCCAAAGGAGGAAAGATGGCCCCTGCAAAGGTTAATGATGCAGGATGCTACAGCACCCTTTTAACCTACTTTTACATAGTTACAACTACTAAGCCATTTCGTGTCCACGAAATATGTATAACATGCGCACGAAATACTAATTCGTGGCCACGAAATAGTATTGTAATTGACAGGACGCATTGGAGGGGGCTGCCCGGCCAGGGAGCACCTTCCCTGGGCAGCAGGGAGCAGGGACACCAAGACTTCCCTCTCACTGGACACTTCCTCCAGCTCTCCTGGGGGAATCCCGAGGCGTTCCCAAGCCAGCCGAGAGACATAGTCTCTCCACCGCGTCCTGGTCCAGCGTTCCGTGGCCAGGACGAAAACCATATTGCTCCTCCTGAATCCGAGGTTCGACTATAGGCCGAATTCTCCTCTCCAGTACCCTGGCATAGACATTCCCATGGAGGCTGAAGAGTGTGATCCCCCTATAGTTGGAGCACACGCTCCAGGTCCCCTTTTTGAAAAGAGGGACCACCACTCCGGTCTCCCAGTCAAGCGGCACTGCCCCCGATTGACACGTGGCGTTGCAGAGGCCCCACAACAGAGACTTAAGGTACCCAGGGCGAAGCTCATCCACCCCCAGTGCTGGTGGAGTACTGTTTCCCCCTCCTGAGGCGCCGGACGGTTTGCCAGAATCTCTTCGAGGCTGACCGATAGTCCTCCTCCATGGCCTTCCCGAACTCCTCCCAGGCCCGAGTTTTTGCCTCTACAACTACCCTCGCTGGGGCACGCTTGGCCTGCCGATACCTATCAGCTGCTTCAGGAGTCCCACAAGCCAACCAGGCCCGATATGAGAATGAGAGGAATGGTGCTCCCTGGCCGAGCAGCCCGCTCCCATGCGCCCTGTCAATAACAATACTATTTCGTGCGCATTACATATTTCATATGTCTTCAGAGGGGCTACATAATAATAAAAACTACAGTAGTTGACATTTGTCGTTGTCTTGAATTTTTGGACAACTTGATGACATTTTAAACCTCTTCTTGTTGATTACCACATACAAATACTTCAGATGATTAGTAGAAGGTAATGAACGTCATGAGGATCTGAGGATCTCTCAACAACCTTTAACTTTTAATATATACTGCTGTGTACTTTGCTTTAATCTTAACATCTATTTGTAGGTTATACAATACAGATTTAATGTTGTATCCCAAAATTTACTGATTTTCGTCCTCTTTGTCGGAGACTAAAGCACCAATCTGAGGTATTTGTGTATGGGAACCAACACTTCAGATATAGATTAACAATATTAGTGTTATTATATATATAGCGCATTTTACAATCACTGTCTCAAAGCGCTTCACCCAGAGCCTGAACCCCCTTAGGAGCAACAGTGGCAAGAAAAACTCCCTTTAAACAGGAAAAAACCTTAAGCAGGACCTGAGTCAATAAAGAAGAACCTTCCTGCTGCCAGTTGGCCGGGTAGAGGAGGAGAAGAAGAGGGAGACAGGACAGAGAGGATGAAGGAGAGAGAGAGAGAGAGAAGAACAACATGCACAACCAGCACTGCCATATTAAAAGAAAAAATCACCTAAAAAGACATTCCCGAAGAAAATGAGGAAATGCACCACAATAATAATGTGCATATGCATGTTCTTGGTGTCTAGGGACATCTAGGGACCTCAGAGAATGCATTTCCAGTGTTTAAAATATTGTGTCTATTAGTATGCCTGAGTAAATTAGAAAAAACTACAGGAGAAATGTAACAATTTTATCCTCGCCTGAGTTTTTTTCCTATTTGACAGAGGAAAACATTATGCTAACAATGATTCTATGTACACAGATGCCATTGATCATATTCAGCTATTCCTTGGCTACAAATATACCAAATTTGATAGAATTTGAACAAAGAGCAAAGCCTTCACAAAGGTTTTAGTAAGGATATCACCAGGCGGACACTCAGTTTGGCACAATTTGGCACCACATTGCCAAATAGGTTACTATAGCTATAGCTAGCTTACTCATTTCCAGTGGAAACTGGCTGGAAAATACAATTTATATCCATTTCACTAGTCTATTGCCATCTACTGGAGCTTTTGGGTATGAATTTACCTTGCACTTCATCAACTTCTACCATTATGCACAGTGTAAAATCAATAGAAAAAAACATCAAAATGTATGATTTTGTCTCCAAATAGAGTAGTTTTTATTATAATAACTAATAACTAATGTACATTAATGAAAGTCCAACCAAATATTAGGTAAAGAAAATAAAAATAACAACAAGGAGAGGTGATGCCTCAGCGTTGAGCCCAGATGGGCCTGGAACCTCACTTTCCTCTTCTCTTCCCTCTTGTTGGCTGTGAAAATAATAACAATTATTATTATCTGTAATTGCATACATATTGAAATACACATATTATGTAAATAATATGTAAAGACAGTATTGAATAGGATTGAATCATCCTTCTTCATCTCTGTTCAGCTGTTCCCTTAGGGGTTGCCACAGTCAATCATCACCACTATCCTCTGCATCCTCCTCTCTCACCCCAACTACCACCCTGCTGTCTACTATATTGTGTACACGTATATATATAATAAATCATTTTATCGATCAACACGGATATTAGCAACAAACAGTTTACACTTCAAAGTAAATGTACAAAACTTACTCAACTTACTCAAACTGGGTCTATCTTTTCCAACGTTCAACGTTGCTGGCAACGGGGTCGAACGAATCCGGAAATTCCTGCCGTTGAAATTCTGCTCCATGCCCCTCTCGTCACGGTATCGTGAAGAGATACGCTAGCCAACAACCTAAAAAAACCCTCTGATACTTACTGAAACTCACTGAAATTCACCGAAAGTCACTGAAGTACACTAAAGCAACTACAACCTCCACAAACACATACGCGTAGTTAGCTAGCGTTAGTGTTGTTGCGTCTAGTCTTTACACAGGGATTTTACGTCAGCTGGGTATTGTAGTCCATTATTATTGTTCGGCATGACTTCATTAGCTCAACTCACCCTGCTATGTGATGTGCTTATGGTTTCAGACAGGTGAAAAATGAAGGCAGGTATGATTCAGACAGGGAAGTGACCAGCCGAGCTTTGGAGCTTGAAATAACTGTGCTTGAGCCTAATTCAACTGACATTACAATCATTAAAAAAAGTGTTCTCCGAGGATCCACACACAGCCACATCATTATTCTTTCATCACCCCCCTCATCTGGCAGATTGAAGTGAATCATTGTCAGACTAAGAATCTACAACATTCCCCAGTCATGTCGAGGTTGACTTGAGCTTCCTGTGCTGCTTTCCACTGACTCATTTCTAGGCATGAAACATCCAGCTCAGCTTTTTGTTTTCCCTTTGGATGAACCTGAGATGACTCAAAGTAATCCCCTCCTGCTTCCACAGAGGGACGACAGCAGTGGACATGCTTTGGCACTCTGGGAGACGTGACTAAAAATATTTTGAAAGGGTTTTTTTAATTCATAACCTCAACCACATCCTTATGTTTGCATCAAGAGCAGAGCAAAAGTGAAAGACCTAAAAACATGGTTCTACCATAAATGCAATTTGCTTTTTTTATGGATTACTGTGATGATATCTGCAGCTTCTTCCTATTACATGTGACTCTGCTCCAGCATTTCCATTTGAATTGTTAACATGCAATGTGATGAAGTCACACTCATTAATTCTGTCTGCAGAAAGACAGTGAGTTGAGCCTGGTTCCAGCCGTCTTGAGTGAATGCCCACATTTTGAGACGAGCCAGATTAGAGCTGTGGTCTCATCCCTATTTCAAAGCTTTGTCTCTGTATTGGACCCATATTACACAGCAACTAATCTGACAGGAAATTCAACTGCTGGCAGTAAGTTGCATATTTTTGGCAGACGACGGTGCAGTTATCATTGTGTGTTTGAGTTTTAATTCTCTAAGTTATCTGAACTTCTATAAATACAGTGGTGTTGTCACACGATGTCCCCACTCACTTGAACAGCTGGTAAGAACAAATGAATGTACCCAATATTATTATTTTATCCAACAAACCTTTAGGACTGTTAGGGTGAAGTAGAGTCCTGGATGATCACCATGAAATTGTTTCATGATTGATTTCCTGAGCAGAACATGTAAATTAACTGCCGTAAGTTACCATGGAGATGAGTTCCCCTGTACAATACAGCCTAGTATATAGTAAAATTGTATACTGTGATCAAGGGTGTTACTTCTTAAAGAAAAGGCTCCTTTTAATACCTGTAGATGTCAAGATAACCTGCATTTCTAAATATTAAAGAACTCACTGGTACCATCAAATCAATCTTTATTATTAGCAGATTTATAATGCTCACCAACATCTGCATAGGTGCACAGTTGTCCAATAGAAGTCAGCTGTGCAGCAGCATCCTCCCAAAACATCCACACACAAAAAGCACTTGATTTTCTCTAAAAACAACAGCATGACACTTCTGGCTCACACACACGCTTTCACATCACTTTTATCACTTTAATTTTCAATAACATTAGATTCGAGCACAGTGGCTAGTTGAGGTTAATGCAGACAATTTCACAACATTAAATACATAAAAGAGAACAACACATAGTCATGTTATATATACATATGACCACAGGGGGGTGCCAGATGCATACCCAGCTGTCATTTCACTAGCTTCCAAGTATCAACCTTACTTTCTCCTGGTCGGGATAAGCTGGATCCCTCAACAGCTTCCCACACAGATGCTCTTTATTCCCTGGCCTGCATTAAAGGACCAGTTTCTCTAGTAAGAATACAAAGTTCCCTGTTGTTGTTGTTGTGAGAAATTACTGCTGTCCTGGTTTATGTAATCATCCAGTCAGGGTATGGAACAAAAATCTTTGAGGTGCTAAAAAGGGGTATAGTATCTGAGCTTTATGAAACAGGTTTTCTTCCAGGGTCTGCCATGTTTAATCCTTTAAGCCCTTTGGCTATTTTAAAAATTCCCACCAGAGGAGCATCCTCCAAATCCAGTCAATAACAGCTCGAACAAACACAGAGACAAAAAAATAACGTGTGATAAAGTGAATAAGTAACCCTTAGGAGAACTGTAAAAGTATCCAAAGTGAGACTTTAAAAAACAGCAGCCAGAACTGATTAGAAAAATCATTCATCATGTTTTTCAGCTTTAATCCCATGCAGCTTCACAGTTTTTTGGAAACATGAAGCCTTTGTTCGCAGTCTGTCACCAGCAGCCTCAGAGATAACGCATCTCATTATGAGTCTCATGTTGTGTACCAGATTCTCCAGAACTTTCCATATGGTTTCCATCTCAGATGTTGCAGCATTTGTTTGAGATTGATTATTATTATGGATTCATTTTATTTTAACTTGACACTCTGCCTGAATCACAGGCTTCATTCTCCTGTTTGATTGATACCTCCCTCCAGTCTGCTGACTGTGCCTGCAGCGAAAAGCCACGGTATGAAACATTTTCCATATGATGGTGGATTTTTTTCTTCTTCTAATCTCTGTGCTCAGATGAGCCTTCTGACTGCAGCTGGGGGATGAGAAGTGTGCGTTAATTTATCTGCCTGCCGTTCTACATCCGACTGGTAAATGGAATGGAGAATAAAAAGCTTTCTTCTTTGGCTTGAAGATGAAGACCTGGAAATTATGTGAGCTATAGGGCCAAACCGCAGGCCATGCAGCATACTAAATGGCACTGTCTACCCGGAATAGTCATTCTTTAGGGTGAATATTTCATGGGTGAAATAAATGAATACACATAATGAAGGAGTCATTTACCTGACTGTTCTGATGCCGCTCTAGTGCAGAGCTGCTGCTGCAGGGGGGGTGCTGTGGTTTGCTAAAATATAAGATAAGATAAGATAAGATAAGATAAAACTTTATTAATCCCGAAGGAAATTCTTGTGCCAGAGGTATCAAGTTACATTAAATGCAGTTAAGTACAGAGTATAAGAGTATAAGTGTCACTATAATCCAAAATAAGAGTACAGTACGCAGTATGAGCACAATATATGATACACGGATACAAATATGGAGATATAAGGTGCTAAGTAAACATAAACATAGACAAGTGGAGGGAATGACAGTGATGCCTGACATGATTATCTAGCGCTTCTCCCTACAGAAAGGGGAGGAGTTATACAGTCTGATGGCCACTGGCAGGAAGGACCTCCTGTGGCGTTCTGTGCTGCTCCTGGGTAGTCTCAGTCTACCGCTGAATGTGCTCCTGTAGGACAGCAGTGTGTCGTGCAGGGGGTGAGACGTGTTGTTACGAATACTGAGGAGTTTCCTCAGTATCCTCCTCTCTGTCACCTCCACCACAGACTCCAGCTCCACTCCCAGTACCGAGCCAGCCTTCCTGATGAGCTTGTTGAGTCTGTTGGTGTCGGCCGTCTTCATCCTGCTGCCCCAGCACACTACAGCGTAGAAGATGACGCTGGAGACCACCGAGTGGTAAAACATCTGCAGCATGGTCTGGCAGACGTTAAAGGACCTGAGTCTCCTCAGTAGATACAGGCGACTCTGTCCCTTCCTGTATATTGCCTCTGCGTTTGTGGACCAGTCCAGTTTGTGGTCAATGTGGACACCCAGGTATTTGTAGCTGTCCACAATGTCCACGTTGGTACCCTTGATGCTGACCGGGTTTGGGAGTGTCTGGTGCTTCCTGAAGTCCACCACCAGCTCTCTTGTCTGGTGGTGGACTTCAGGAAGCAATATCCCTGCAGGGAGGCTTTTCTGAGGATATTTAACAGGGAAAACACAACATAAAATGCTGTGGCATCAACATTCCAGTATCTTTTTAATGCTTAATCTTTTGAAATCCCTTTTCCTACACGTCCACAGATAGCTGGTGAATGCATTGTGGTCTTAGAGACAGAAATCATTGGACTTTATTGACTTTTGGTTAAATGCAGGCCAAAAATCATACAGTACACTGTCAGAGAGCACAATCCTGTCTGCTGTTGCTGATTCAGACTGCCCTCAGTTCAGCAGCATGCTCACATATGTCTCACTACTCCAAACTGTTACCTTGAGCCCAGCTATGTACAGAACTCGCCGATACAGAAGGTAAATTGTGAAGCAGCCATATTATTTAAAAAAAGACACTCATCAGATTATGGTTATTCATTGTGCTAGTGGTGTATTTTAATGAGGAAGCAGCAATGGCTGTATTGTTCATTATCATGGAGTGGAAATGGTGATTTAATGTATTCGGACCGCACAGCCCACTGTAGATATGCTCAAGACATGTAAATCCTCATGTCAGCAAAGCACAGCGAAAGCTGAGCATTAATCAAGACTATTGGAAAATGGCACATCACCAAACTTTTCAACAATTTATGCTTGAGGCATTTTATTTAACCCTTTAATAAAAAATAAAATAAAAGTAACTTTTGTTTTCTGTTGGTCCTGTATTCCTAACAGTCTAAGTGCGTTGGTCCTAACTTGTTTTATTGGCTTGACCCACAGCGAACTGGAGGCCATGGTTACCCATATCATTATCGGGTCACCAATGAGTCCACCATCATGGACATAGATCGGGCTGAGCGTACAAAAATGGCATCGATATCTGATCGAGCAGATCGACTGTATGCCTCAATTAAAGCCCGAAATGATGCTTTTCTGCAGAGAATGGGACTCTCAATTCAGAACAGGATTTTGTCAAAACCCCCTGCTACTCACAGCCAAAGGAAATCCTTCCTCCCGCACGGAAAGAGATTAGAAACTCTTTTGGTGGAACCGCCAAGAAGGATGGATGAAACACCAGCTCGTCCTCCTGCCGCCCGACCACCAGACAAAAAGCTCGTCAAAGACGTGCAGCTCCACAGTGTGAAGAATAAAGGGGATTTTGATTTAGAAATGTGTCTGCAGGCTTTCTCCTGCCAATCACACAAACCCCAACCCCTTACAAAGACAGCTGCAGGAACAAGAACCCAACCCACAATATTCCCGCAAATTACAAACAGAAATAGTGAAGCAGGTAAGTTGTTGTGTTTTGTATACTTGTACATCATATACAACACTTTGAATGAGGGCAACAAGTATTTTTCTGTCTAGCGGGCAAAAAGACAGCCAGTGACTGCAGCAAGAACGAGATAAAAAGTGTAGCTGAGCTCTATCCTCTGGCCAACCCTCAATCGAGCCTGTTCAGCTGCTTCACCCTGCTGCGTTCATCTGACTGGTAAGACAGGGACACTGTAGCTGAAGCAGCTAAAATATAACATATGCAGACCTGCATATCGTGTAGTTCCTGAAGTCACATTAACATATATATCTATTAAACAGGAAGGAGAAAATGGATGGTATGAACACCATCCAAGCTCTGGCGCAGCACCACGCAGAGACGCTGATAACCAAACTGCATGAAGTTTGTCTGCTGTTCAATAAGGAGGTATTGTCCTATTGTCCGATTGTTTTTTGTATCATTGATGGAAATTGCATGAAACATATGACAGCTGTGGCTGATGGTTCTCATTCTTACTATACAGGTGAACAACCAGCGCTCAGCAGTGGCCTGTGAGGCTATAGACACCATAGCAAAGCTGTATGTTCAGTTACAGCAGACTATGGATCCGGAGGTAGAGCTGACCGGACGAGCCCTGCTGCTCAAACTGGCAACAATCCACCCCCTTATCCAACAGAAGGTTGACTTGGCGTTGGATGCCATGGTGGAAAACTGCAGCCACAGACGGACAGTCAGCACTCTCCTTAACAACGGAGTGCGGTAAATGTACATGAGAGGAACCATTCAGATGTGATGTCAGCTGCCTTATGTCCTGCTCTTGTCCCTCTGCAGTCATCGCAGTAACGCCGTTAGAAGCAGCACGGCAGCACACCTGCAGCAAGTTGCCAAGAAAATCGGAGCAGATCACATCCTGTCAGGAAGAAGCTTCTCCAGGCTCTTCCTGATTGCTGTGTCCAAAATGTCAGCGGATGCTGCTCCAGATGTGAGGTGGGTTATCAACGTATACATATCTACTTACTTTTGTTTACATTGTGTTTTTTTTTCACAGTTGTAATAATTTCAAACCTAATGCAATTCCCCACAGACACTATGGACAAGCCATGCTTAAAGACCTGTCTCTGCATGGTGAGTTTCTGCGCCTGTGGACCAAGTTCGTCCCAAAGGAGGAAAGATGGCCCCTGCAAAGGTTAATGATGCAGGATGCTACAGCACCCTTTTTACCTACTTTTACATAGTTACAACTACTAAGCCATTTCGTGTCCACGAAATATGTATAACATGCGCACGAAATACTAATTCGTGGCCACGAAATAGTATTGTAATTGACAGGACGCATTGGAGGGGGCTGCCCGGCCAGGGAGCACCTTCCCTGGGCAGCAGGGAGCAGGGACACCAAGACTTCCCTCTCACTGGACACTTCCTCCAGCTCTCCTGGGGGAATCCCGAGGCGTTCCCAAGCCAGCCGAGAGACATAGTCTCTCCACCGCGTCCTGGTCCAGCGTTCCGTGGCCAGGACGAAAACCATATTGCTCCTCCTGAATCCGAGGTTCGACTATAGGCCGAATTCTCCTCTCCAGTACCCTGGCATAGACATTCCCATGGAGGCTGAAGAGTGTGATCCCCCTATAGTTGGAGCACACGCTCCAGGTCCCCTTTTTGAAAAGAGGGACCACCACTCCGGTCTCCCAGTCAAGCGGCACTGCCCCCGATTGACACGTGGCGTTGCAGAGGCCCCACAACAGAGACTTAAGGTACCCAGGGCGAAGCTCATCCACCCCCAGTGCTGGTGGAGTACTGTTTCCCCCTCCTGAGGCGCCGGACGGTTTGCCAGAATCTCTTCGAGGCTGACCGATAGTCCTCCTCCATGGCCTTCCCGAACTCCTCCCAGGCCCGAGTTTTTGCCTCTACAACTACCCTCGCTGGGGCACGCTTGGCCTGCCGATACCTATCAGCTGCTTCAGGAGTCCCACAAGCCAACCAGGCCCGATATGAGAATGAGAGGAATGGTGCTCCCTGGCCGAGCAGCCCGCTCCCATGCGCCCTGTCAATAACAATACTATTTCGTGCGCATTACATATTTCATATGTCTTCAGAGGGGCTACATAATAATAAAAACTACAGTAGTTGACATTTGTTGTTGTCTTGAATTTTTGGACAACTTGATGACATTTTAAACCTCTTCTTGTTGATTACCACATACAAATACTTCAGATGATTAGTAGAAGGTAATGAACGTCATGAGGATCTGAGGATCTCTCAACAACCTTTAACTTTTAATATATACTGCTGTGTACTTTCCCTTTAATCTTAACATCTATTTGTAGGTTATACAATACAGATTTAATGTTGTATCCCAAAATTTGCTGATTTTCGTCCTCTTTGTCGGAGACTAAAGCACCAATCTGAGGTATTTGTGTATGGGAATCAACACTTCAGATATAGATTAACAATATTAGTGTTATTATATATATAGCGCATTTTACAATCACTGTCTCAAAGCGCTTCACCCAGAGCCTGAACCCCCTTAGGAGCAACAGTGGCAAGAAAAACTCCCTTTAAACAGGAAAAAACCTTAAGCAGGACCTGAGTCATAAAGAAGAACCTTCCTGCTGCCAGTTGGCCGGGTAGAGGAGGAGAAGAAGAGGGAGACAGGACAGAGAGGATGAAGGAGAGAGAGAGAGAGAAGAACAACATGCACAACCAGCACTGCCATATTAAAAGAAAAAATCACCTAAAAAGACATTCCCGAAGAAAATGAGGAAATGCACCACAATAATAATGTGCATATGCATGTTCTTGGTGTCTAGGGACATCTAGGGACCTCAGAGAATGCATTCCAGTGTTTAAAATATTGTGTCTATTAGTATGCCTGAGTAAATTAGAAAAAACTACAGGAGAAATGTAACAATTTTATCCTTGCCTGAGTTTTTTTCCTATTTGACAGAGGAAAACATTATGCTAACAATGATTCTATGTACACAGATGCCATTGATCACATTCAGCTATTCCTTGGCTACAAATATACCAAATTTGATAGAATTTGAACAAAGAGCAAAGCCTTCACAAAGGTTTTAGTAAGGATATCACCAGGCGGACACTCAGTTTGGCACAATTTGGCACCACATTGCCAAATAGGTTACTATAGCTATAGCTAGCTTACTCATTTCCAGTGGAAACTGGCTGGAAAATACAATTTATATCCATTTCACTAGTCTATTGCCATCTACTGGAGCTTTTGGGTATGAATTTACCTTGCACTTCATCAACTTCTACCATTATGCACAGTGTAAATCAATAGAAAAAAACATCAAAATGTATGATTTTGTCTCCAAATATAGTAGTTTTTATTATAATAACTAATAACGAATGTACATTAATGAAAGTCCAACCAAATATTAGGTAAAGAAAATAAAAATAACAACAAGGAGAGGTGATGCCTCAGCGTTGAGCCCAGATGGGCCTGGAACCTCACTTTCCTCTTCTCTTCCCTCTTGTTGGCTGTGAAAATAATAACAATTATTATTATCTGTAATTGCATACATATTGAAATACACATATTATTTACATAATATGTAAAGACAGTATTGAATAGGATTGAATCATCCTTCTTCATCTCTGTTCAGCTGTTCCCTTAGGGGTTGCCACAGTCAATCATCACCACTATCCTCTGCATCCTCCTCTCTCACCCCAACTACCACCCTGCTGTATACTATATTGTGTACACGTATATATATAATAAATCATTTTATCGATCAACACGGATATTAGCAACAAATAGTTTACACTTCAAAATAAATGTACAAAACTTACTCAACTTACTCAAACTGGGTCTATCTTTTCCAACGTTCAACGTTGCTGGCAACGGGGTCGAACGAATCCGGAAATTCCTGCCGTTGAAATTCTGCTCCATGCCCCTCTCGTCACGGTATCATGAAGAGATACGCTAGCTAACAACCTAAAAAAACCCTCTGATACTTACTGAAACTCACTGAAATTCACCGAAAGTCACTGAAGCACACTAAAGCAACTACAACCTCCACAAACACATACGCGTAGTTAGCTAGCGTTAGTGTTGTTGCGTCTAGTCTTTACACAGGGATTTTACGTCAGCTGGGTATTGTAGTCCATTAGATTTTTTTGTACCATTCGATTCAGTAGCTTGTCCTCTTTCATTGGACTACAAACATGGCCGCAACCGTGGCAGAATTTGATCAGAATTTGAAGTAAAAGTGCCTGTACGTTTTCGGCCCTTCGGCGGGCCCATCGGGTTAAGGAATTTCGGTGTCATTTTTAACATGGGAGTCTATGAGAGAGCCCTTCAACGAGGGTCATCTGCCAAATGTATCTCCTACAAATTTCAAGCTACAGACTCCATTTAGTCTTAAAACGCTCATTAGATGCTGCTCTATCAAACTTGTATTCAGAATTTTCTAATTCCGAATCATTTCCGCATGCCAGGCTCTTAAAGTTGGAGTGGTTTTTGAGGCCTCCTCTGCTGTTACCATGGTGACAGGCTGACACACAGAGGCATACAAAGCTCTGAATTGCTCTGATTCTCCAGCAATTCAGAGCAATCCTTCACATCAGCATTCAAAGCATTCTAGTATATATTAAGATAGTGTGGTAACTGATTCAAGCTACTGAAACCTGTTGGAAAGTTTGGAAATGATTTGCAGGCTTTTTCATATCTGAATAAAACACACAATGTTTCATATGAAAATTGAAAAACAAACATTTGTTTTTAAATGTTGCTATGACGTTATCATGATGACGTTTTGGTGATGACGTTTTGGTGATGGTGATGACGTTTTGGTGATGACGCTCCTGATGACACAGGATAGAATGTTGATTTCACCATAGAGACGTATCAACAAAGCTTCAGTCTTTTGGGACACAACTCACCAACCTGAGTACTCACCGTTGTTTCTTCTTGTAAAGAAGTTGCATTTTCCTGCAAGAGATGGATCCTTTCACCTCATCATCCTTCACTGCAGTAAGTAACAAGCTCTTCTCATCTCTAACCCTCCTAATGTCCAAACTTCTTTTAGAGAAATAAATATGAATAATATACATTAAATCGATAGGTTATGCAGATTCAAATATTAAGCAATTTCGGTGTCATTTTTGTAACATGGGAGTCTATGAGAGAGCCCTTCAATGAGGGTCATCTGCCAAATGTATCTCCTCAAAACTTGCATTTTCTTCAGGAAATGCCCTTTCTAGTTTCGTTTTTATTGTGTTTAAATTAGAAAACTGTTGCTATCCCAAGTATCCACAGTATCCCTTTATCACTGAACAATGAACTAAGCTTTAATCTATACATTTCTGAATTCTGAATCCTTATTTTAATACAATAATATATATTAAGATAGTGTGGTAACTGATTCAAGCTACTGAAGTTTGGAAATAATTTGCAGGCTTTTTCATATCTGAATAAAACACACAATGTTCCATATAAAAATTGAAAAACAAACATCTTTATATTTGTTTTTAAATGTTGCTATGACGTTATGTTGCTATGACGTTATGTTGCTATGACGTTATGTTGATGACTTTAATGGTGATGACGTTTTGGTGATGACACAGGATAGAATGTGATTTCACCATAGAGACACAACTCATCAACCTGAGTACTCAGCTGTCATCTGCCAAATGTATCTCCTCCTACAAATTTCACGCTACAGACTTCATTTTAGTCTTAAAACGCTCATTAGATGCTGCTCTATCATTTATTTTTTCCCCTGAAAAACTTTAAAATTTGCTGACTTTTGAAACGCACAACGGAAAATGGCTCTATAGCGCCCCCTAACGTGTTGCCCCGTTGTTTTAGCTTGGTACGTTGCCATGTCAACAGTCCACTGATATCAAAAAAAAAAAAACGCATCCCAAAACTCTTTCAAAAGTCTTACGGTGTGGCGGGGGCGTGGCCTCAAAGTTGACCATTCGCCATTACAAAGAAACGCTGTATTTTCTGCAGTACCACCAACATACTTCATGCAATGTGGACAAAATCTTACAGTACTGCTATGGACCCAAGTCTGAACAGATACATATGCTAATAGGATGATACCGTCACAGTGCCACCTACTGGCAGCAGGAACTTTGATGGCCCCGCAGATTACAAGGTGTGCGAGGGTCCGCAATGCTGCAGCTTTCATTTTGAATTTGTTGCTAGTAGAATATAAGTTTGGACTTTAAATCTGGTAGATCATCTCATTAGTTATTTCATGTAAGTAACAAAATAACAACACATTCCTGTTGTTTCTGTGCTTAAATAGTTTCTTTTGTTTTAATAAAAAATAAAATAAAATTAACTTTTGTTTTCTGTTGGTCCTGTATTCCTAACAGTCTAAGTGCGTTGGTCCTAACTTGTTTTATTGGCTTGACCCACAGCGAACTGGAGGCCATGGTTACCCATATCATTATCGGGTCACCAATGAGTCCACCATCATGGACATAGAGCGGGCTGAGCGTACAAAAATGGCATCGATATCTGATCGAGCAGATCGACTGTATGCCTCAATTAAAGCCCGAAATGATGCTTTTCTGCAGAGAATGGGACTCTCAATTCAGAACAGGATTTTGTCAAAACCCCCTGCTACTCACAGCCAAAGGAAATCCTTCCTCCCGCACGGAAAGAGATTAGAAACTCTTTTGGTGGAACCGCCAAGAAGGATGGATGAAACACCAGCTCGTCCTCCTGCCGCCCGACCACCAGACAAAAAGCTCGTCAAAGACGTGCAGCTCCACAGTGTGAAGAATAAAGGGGATTTTGATTTAGAAATGTGTCTGCAGGCTTTCTCCTGCCAATCACACAAACCCCAACCCCTTACAAAGACAGCTGCAGGAACAAGAACCCAACCCACAATATTCCCGCAAATTACAAACAGAAATAGTGAAGCAGGTAAGTTGTTGTGTTTTGTATACTTGTACATCATATACAACACTTTGAATGAGGGCAACAAGTATTTTTCTGTCTAGCGGGCAAAAAGACAGCCAGTGACTGCAGCATGAACGAGATAAAAAGTGTAGCTGAGCTCTATCCTCTGGCCAACCCTCAATCGAGCCTGTTCAGCTGCTTCACCCTGCTGCGTTCATCTGACTGGTAAGACAGGGACACTGTAGCTGAAGCAGCTAAAATATAACATATGCAGACCTGCATATCGTGTAGTTCCTGAAGTCACATTAACATATATATCTATTAAACAGGAAGGAGAAAATGGATGGTATGAACACCATCCAAGCTCTGGCGCAGCACCACGCAGAGACGCTGATAACCAAACTGCATGAAGTTTGTCTGCTGCTCAATAAGGAGGTATTGTCCTATTGTCCGATTGTTTTTTGTATCATTGATGGAAATTGCATGAAACATATGACAGCTGTGGCTGATGGTTCTCATTCTTACTATACAGGTGAACAACCAGCGCTCAGCAGTGGCCTGTGAGGCTATAGACACCATAGCAAAGCTGTATGTTCAGTTACAGCAGACTATGGATCCGGAGGTAGAGCTGACCGGACGAGCCCTGCTGCTCAAACTGGCAACAATCCACCCCCTTATCCAACAGAAGGTTGACTTGGCGTTGGATGCCATGGTGGAAAACTGCAGCCACAGACGGACAGTCAGCACTCTCCTTAACAACGGAGTGAGGTAAATGTACATGAGAGGAACCATTCAGATGTGATGTCAGCTGCCTTATGTCCTGCTCTTGTCCCTCTGCAGTCATCGCAGTAACGCCGTTAGAAGCAGCACAGCAGCACACCTGCAGCAAGTTGCCAAGAAAATCGGAGCAGATCACATCCTGTCAGGAAGAAGCTTCTCCAGGCTCTTCCTGATTGCTGTGTCCAAAATGTCAGCGGATGCTGCTCCAGATGTGAGGTGGGTTATCAACGTATACATATCTACTTACTTTTGTTTACATTGTTTTTTTTTTCACAGTTGTAATAATTTCAAACCTAATGCAATTCCCCACAGACACTATGGACAAGCCATGCTTAAAGACCTGTCTCTGCATGGTGAGTTTCTGCGCCTGTGGACCAAGTTCGTCCCAAAGGAGGAAAGATGGCCCCTGCAAAGGTTAATGATGCAGGATGCTACAGCACCCTTTTTACCTACTTTTACATAGTTACAACTACTAAGCCATTTCGTGTCCACGAAATATGTATAACATGCGCACAAAATACTAATTCGTGGCCACGAAATAGTATTGTAATTGACAGGACGCATTGGAGGGGGCTGCCCGCCCAGGGAGCACCTTCCCTGGGCAGCAGGGAGCAGGGACACCAAGACTTCCCTCTCACTGGACACTTCCTCCAGCTCTCCTGGGGGAATCCCGAGGCGTTCCCAAGCCAGCCGAGAGACATAGTCTCTCCACCGCGTCCTGGTCCAGCGTTCCGTGGCCAGGACGAAAACCATATTGCTCCTCCTGAATCCGAGGTTCGACTATAGGCCGAATTCTCCTCTCCAGTACCCTGGCATAGACATTCCCATGGAGGCTGAAGAGTGTGATCCCCCTATAGTTGGAGCACACGCTCCAGGTCCCCTTTTTGAAAAGAGGGACCACCACTCCGGTCTCCCAGTCAAGCGGCACTGCCCCCGATTGACACGTGGCGTTGCAGAGGCCCCACAACAGAGACTTAAGGTACCCAGGGCGAAGCTCATCCACCCCCAGTGCTGGTGGAGTACTGTTTCCCCCTCCTGAGGCGCCGGACGGTTTGCCAGAATCTCTTCGAGGCTGACCGATAGTCCTCCTCCATGGCCTTCCCGAACTCCTCCCAGGCCCGAGTTTTTGCCTCTACAACTACCCTCGCTGGGGCACGCTTGGCCTGCCGATACCTATCAGCTGCTTCAGGAGTCCCACAAGCCAACCAGGCCCGATATGAGAATGAGAGGAATGGTGCTCCCTGGCCGAGCAGCCCGCTCCCATGCGCCCTGTCAATAACAATACTATTTCGTGCGCATTACATATTTCATATGTCTTCAGAGGGAATACATAATAATAAAAACTACAGTAGTTGACATTTGTTGTTGTCTTGAATTTTTGGACAACTTGATGACATTTTAAACCTCTTCTTGTTGATTACCACATACAAATACTTCAGATGATTAGTAGAAGGTAATGAACGTCATGAGGATCTGAGGATCTCTCAACAACCTTTAACTTTTAATATATACTGCTGTGTACTTTCCCTTTAATCTTAACATCTATTTGTAGGTTATACAATACAGATTTAATGTTGTATCCCAAAATTTGCTGATTTTCGTCCTCTTTGTCGGAGACTAAAGCACCAATCTGAGGTATTTGTGTATGGGAATCAACACTTCAGATATAGATTAACAATATTAGTGTTATTATATATATAGCGCATTTTACAATCACTGTCTCAAAGCGCTTCACCCAGAGCCTGAACCCCCTTAGGAGCAACAGTGGCAAGAAAAACTCCCTTTAAACAGGAAAAAACCTTAAGCAGGACCTGAGTCATAAAGAAGAACCTTCCTGCTGCCAGTTGGCCGGGTAGAGGAGGAGAAGAAGAGGGAGACAGGACAGAGAGGATGAAGGAGAGAGAGAGAGAGAAGAACAACATGCACAACCAGCACTGCCATATTAAAAGAAAAAATCACCTAAAAAGACATTCCCGAAGAAAATGAGGAAATGCACCACAATAATAATGTGCATATGCATGTTCTTGGTGTCTAGGGACATCTAGGGACCTCAGAGAATGCATTCCAGTGTTTAAAATATTGTGTCTATTAGTATGCCTGAGTAAATTAGAAAAAACTACAGGAGAAATGTAACAATTTTATCCTCGCCTGAGTTTTTTTCCTATTTGACAGAGGAAAACATTATGCTAACAATGATTCTATGTACACAGATGCCATTGATCACATTCAGCTATTCCTTGGCTACAAATATACCAAATTTGATAGAATTTGAACAAAGAGCAAAGCCTTCACAAAGGTTTTAGTAAGGATATCACCAGGCGGACACTCAGTTTGGCACAATTTGGCACCACATTGCCAAATAGGTTACTATAGCTATAGCTAGCTTACTCATTTCCAGTGGAAACTGGCTGGAAAATACAATTTATATCCATTTCACTAGTCTATTGCCATCTACTGGAGCTTTTGGGTATGAATTTACCTTGCACTTCATCAACTTCTACCATTATGCACAGTGTAAAATCAATAGAAAAAAACATCAAAATGTATGATTTTGTCTCCAAATATAGTAGTTTTTATTATAATAACTAATAACTAATGTACATTAATGAAAGTCCAACCAAATATTAGGTAAAGTAAATAAAAATAACAACAAGGAGAGGTGATGCCTCAGCGTTGAGCCCAGATGGGCCTGGAACCTCACTTTCCTCTTCTCTTCCCTCTTGTTGGCTGTGAAAATAATAACAATTATTATTATCTGTAATTGCATACATATTGAAATACACATATTATGTAAATAATATGTAAAGACAGTATTGAATAGGATTGAATCATCCTTCTTCACCTCTGTTCAGCTGTTCCCTTAGGGGTTGCCACAGTCAGTCATCACCACTATCCTCTGCATCCTCCTCTCTCACCCCAACTACCACCCTGCTGTCTACTATATTGTGTACACGTATATATATAATAAATCATTTTATCGATCAACACGGATATTAGCAACAAACAGTTTACACTTCAAAATAAATGTACAAAACTTACTCAACTTACTCAAACTGGGTCTATCTTTTCCAACGTTCAACGTTGCTGGCAACGGGGTCGAACGAATCCGGAAATTCCTGCCGTTGAAATTCTGCTCCATGCCCCTCTCGTCACGGTATCGTGAAGAGATACGCTAGCCAACAACCTAAAAAAACCCTCTGATACTTACTGAAACTCACTGAAATTCACCGAAAGTCACTGAAGCACACTAAAGCAACTACAACCTCCACAAACACATACGCGTAGTTAGCTAGCGTTAGTGTTGTTGCGTCTAGTCTTTACACAGGGATTTTACGTCAGCTGGGTATTGTAGTCCATTATTATTGTTCGGCATGACTTCATTAGCTCAACTCACCCTGCTATGTGATGTGCTTATGGTTTCAGACAGGTGAAAAATGAAGGCAGGTATGATTCAGACAGGGAAGTGACCAGCCGAGCTTTGGAGCTTGAAATAACTGTGCTTGAGCCTAATTCAACTGACATTACAATCATTACAAAAAGTGTTCTCCGAGGATCCACACACAGCCACATCATTATTCTTTCATCACCCCCCTCATCTGGCAGATTGAAGTGAATCATTGTCAGACTAAGAATCTACAACATTCCCCAGTCATGTCGAGGTTGACTTGAGCTTCCTGTGCTGCTTTCCACTGACTCATTTCTAGGCATGAAACATCCAGCTCAGCTTTTTGTTTTCCCTTTGGATGAACCTGAGATGACTCAAAGTAATCCCCTCCTGCTTCCACAGAGGGACGACAGCAGTGGACATGCTTTGGCACTCTGGGAGACGTGACTAAAAATATTTTGAAAGGGTTTTTTTAATTCATAACCTCAACCACATCCTTATGTTTGCATCAAGAGCAGAGCAAAAGTGAAAGACCTAAAAACATGGTTCTACCATAAATGCAATTTGCTTTTTTTATGGATTACTGTGATGATATCTGCAGCTTCTTCCTATTACATGTGACTCTGCTCCAGCATTTCCATTTGAATTGTTAACATGCAATGTGATGAAGTCACACTCATTAATTCTGTCTGCAGAAAGACAGTGAGTTGAGCCTGGTTCCAGCCGTCTTGAGTGAATGCCCACATTTTGAGACGAGCCAGATTAGAGCTGTGGTCTCATCCCTATTTCAAAGCTTTGTCTCTGTATTGGACCCATATTACACAGCAACTAATCTGACAGGAAATTCAACTGCTGGCAGTAAGTTGCATATTTTTGGCAGACGACGGTGCAGTTATCATTGTGTGTTTGAGTTTTAATTCTCTAAGTTATCTGAACTTCTATAAATACAGTGGTGTTGTCACACGATGTCCCCACTCACTTGAACAGCTGGTAAGAACAAATGAATGTACCCAATATTATTATTTTATCCAACAAACCTTTAGGACTGTTAGGGTGAAGTAGAGTCCTGGATGATCACCATGAAATTGTTTCATGATTGATTTCCTGAGCAGAACATGTAAATTAACTGCCGTAAGTTACCATGGAGATGAGTTCCCCTGTACAATACAGCCTAGTATATAGTAAAATTGTATACTGCGATCAAGGGTGTTACTTCTTAAAGAAAAGGCTCCTTTTAATACCTGTAGATGTCAAGATAACCTGCATTTCTAAATATTAAAGAACTCACTGGTACCATCAAATCAATCTTCATTATTAGCAGATTTATAATGCTCACCAACATCTGCATAGGTGCACAGTTGTCCAATAGAAGTCAGCTGTGCAGCAGCATCCTCCCAAAACATCCACACACAAAAAGCACTTGATTTTCTCTAAAAACAACAGCATGACACTTCTGGCTCACACACACGCTTTCACATCACTTTTATCACTTTAATTTTCAATAACATTAGATTCGAGCACAGTGGCTAGTTGAGGTTAATGCAGACAATTTCACAACATTAAATACATAAAAGAGAACAACACATAGTCATGTTATATATACATATGACCACAGGGGGGTGCCAGATGCATACCCAGCTGTCATTTCACTAGCTTCCAAGTATCAACCTTACTTTCTCCTGGTCGGGATAAGCTGGATCCCTCAACAGCTTCCCACACAGATGCTCTTTATTCCCTGGCCTGCATTAAAGGACCAGTTTCTCTAGTAAGAATACAAAGAAGAAGAAGAAATTACTGCTGTCCTGGTTTATGTAATCATCCAGTCAGGGTATGGAACAAAAATCTTTGAGGTGCTAAAAAGGGGTATAGTATCTGAGCTTTATGAAACAGGTTTTCTTCCAGGGTCTGCCATGTTTAATCCTTTAAGCCCTTTGGCTATTTTAAAAATTCCCACCAGAGGAGCATCCTCCAAATCCAGTCAATAACAGCTCGAACAAACACAGAGACAAAAAAATAACGTGTGATAAAGTGAATAAGTAACCCTTAGGAGAACTGTAAAAGTATCCAAAGTGAGACTTTAAAAAACAGCAGCCAGAACTGATTAGAAAAATCATTCATCATGTTTTTCAGCTTTAATCCCATGCAGCTTCACAAGGATATTGCTAAAAGCCTTCAAGGAACTATTGATGATTATGCTGTGTGGCTTGTTTCTGGTTTAGAGCTAACCAAGTGAGGGGGGTGTAGTGAGAGAGTTTGAACAGTTTTTTGGAAACATGAAGCCTTTGTTCTCAGTCTGTCACCAGCAGCCTCAGAGATAACGCATCTCATTATGAGTCTCATGTTGTGTACCAGATTCTCCAGAACTTTCCATATGGTTTCCATCTCAGATGTTGCAGCATTTGTTTGAGATTGATCATTATTATGGATTCATTTTATTTTAACTTGACACTCTGCCTGAATCACAGGCTTCATTCTCCTGTTTGATTGATACCTCCCTCCAGTCTGCTGACTGTGCCTGCAGCGAAAAGCCACGGTATGAAACATTTTCCATATGATGGTGGATTTTTTTCTTCTTCTAATCTCTGTGCTCAGATGAGCCTTCTGACTGCAGCTGGGGGATGAGAAGTGTGCGTTAATTTATCTGCCTGCCGTTCTACATCCGACTGGTAAATGGAATGGAGAATAAAAAGCTTTCTTCTTTGGCTTGAAGATGAAGACCTGGAAATTATGTGAGCTATAGGGCCAAACCGCAGGCCATGCAGCATACTAAATGGCACTGTCTACCCGGAATAGTCATTCTTTAGGGTGAATATTTCATGGGTGAAATAAATGAATACACATAATGAAGGAGTCATTTACCTGACTGTTCTGATGCCGCTCTAGTGCAGAGCTGCTGCTGCAGGGGGGGTGCTGTGGTTTGCTAAAATATAAGATAAGATAAGATAAGATAAGATAAGATAAGATAAGATAAGATAAGATAAGATAAAACTTTATTAATCCCGAAGGAAATTCTTGTGCCAGAGGTATCAAGTTACATTAAATGCAGTTAAGTACAGAGTATAAGAGTATAAGTGTCACTATAATCCAAAATAAGAGTACAGTACGCAGTATGAGCACAATATATGATACATGGATACAAATATGGAGATATAAGGTGCTAAGTAAACATAAACATAGACAAGTGGAGGGAATGACAGTGATGCCTGACATGATTATCTAGCGCTTCTCCCTACAGAAAGGGGAGGAGTTATACAGTCTGATGGCCACTGGCAGGAAGGACCTCCTGTGGCGTTCTGTGCTGCTCCTGGGTAGTCTCAGTCTACCGCTGAATGTGCTCCTGTAGGACAGCAGTGTGTCGTGCAGGGGGTGAGACGTGTTGTTACGAATACTGAGGAGTTTCCTCAGTATCCTCCTCTCTGTCACCTCCACCACAGACTCCAGCTCCACTCCCAGTACCGAGCCAGCCTTCCTGATGAGCTTGTTGAGTCTGTTGGTGTCGGCCGTCTTCATCCTGCTGCCCCAGCACACTACAGCGTAGAAGATGACGCTGGAGACCACCGAGTGGTAAAACATCTGCAGCATGGTCTGGCAGACGTTAAAGGACCTGAGTCTCCTCAGTAGATACAGGCGACTCTGTCCCTTCCTGTATATTGCCTCTGCGTTTGTGGACCAGTCCAGTTTGTGGTCAATGTGGACACCCAGGTATTTGTAGCTGTCCACAATGTCCACGTTGGTACCCTTGATGCTGACCGGGTTTGGGAGTGTCTGGTGCTTCCTGAAGTCCACCACCAGCTCTCTTGTCTGGTGGTGGACTTCAGGAAGCAATATCCCTGCAGGGAGGCTTTTCTGAGGATATTTAACAGGGAAAACACAACATAAAATGCTGTGGCATCAACATTCCAGTATCTTTTTAATGCTTAATCTTTTGAAATCCCTTTTCCTACACGTCCACAGATAGCTGGTGAATGCATTGTGGTCTTAGAGACAGAAATCATTGGACTTTATTGACTTTTGGTTAAATGCAGGCCAAAAATCATACAGTACACTGTCAGAGAGCACAATCCTGTCTGCTGTTGCTGATTCAGACTGCCCTCAGTTCAGCAGCATGCTCACATATGTCTCACTACTCCAAACTGTTACCTTGAGCCCAGCTATGTACAGAACTCGCCGATACAGAAGGTAAATTGTGAAGCAGCCATATTATTTAAAAAAAGACACTCATCAGATTATGGTTATTCATTGTGCTAGTGGTGTATTTTAATGAGGAAGCAGCAATGGCTGTATTGTTCATTATCATGGAGTGGAAATGGTGATTTAATGTATTCGGACCGCACAGCCCACTGTAGATATGCTCAAGACATGTAAATCCTCATGTCAGCAAAGCACAGCGAAAGCTGAGCATTAATCAAGACTATTGGAAAATGGCACATCACCAAACTTTTCAACAATTTATGCTTGAGGCATTTTATTTAACCCTTTAATAAAAAATAAAATAAAAGTAACTTTTGTTTTCTGTTGGTCCTGTATTCCTAACAGTCTAAGTGCGTTGGTCCTAACTTGTTTTATTGGCTTGACCCACAGCGAACTGGAGGCCATGGTTACCCATATCATTATCGGGTCACCAATGAGTCCACCATCATGGACATAGATCGGGCTGAGCGTACAAAAATGGCATCGATATCTGATCGAGCAGATCGACTGTATGCCTCAATTAAAGCCCGAAATGATGCTTTTCTGCAGAGAATGGGACTCTCAATTCAGAACAGGATTTTGTCAAAACCCCCTGCTACTCACAGCCAAAGGAAATCCTTCCTCCCGCACGGAAAGAGATTAGAAACTCTTTTGGTGGAACCGCCAAGAAGGATGGATGAAACACCAGCTCGTCCTCCTGCCGCCCGACCACCAGACAAAAAGCTCGTCAAAGACGTGCAGCTCCACAGTGTGAAGAATAAAGGGGATTTTGATTTAGAAATGTGTCTGCAGGCTTTCTCCTGCCAATCACACAAACCCCAACCCCTTACAAAGACAGCTGCAGGAACAAGAACCCAACCCACAATATTCCCGCAAATTACAAACAGAAATAGTGAAGCAGGTAAGTTGTTGTGTTTTGTATACTTGTACATCATATACAACACTTTGAATGAGGGCAACAAGTATTTTTCTGTCTAGCGGGCAAAAAGACAGCCAGTGACTGCAGCAAGAACGAGATAAAAAGTGTAGCTGAGCTCTATCCTCTGGCCAACCCTCAATCGAGCCTGTTCAGCTGCTTCACCCTGCTGCGTTCATCTGACTGGTAAGACAGGGACACTGTAGCTGAAGCAGCTAAAATATAACATATGCAGACCTGCATATCGTGTAGTTCCTGAAGTCACATTAACATATATATCTATTAAACAGGAAGGAGAAAATGGATGGTATGAACACCATCCAAGCTCTGGCGCAGCACCACGCAGAGACGCTGATAACCAAACTGCATGAAGTTTGTCTGCTGTTCAATAAGGAGGTATTGTCCTATTGTCCGATTGTTTTTTGTATCATTGATGGAAATTGCATGAAACATATGACAGCTGTGGCTGATGGTTCTCATTCTTACTATACAGGTGAACAACCAGCGCTCAGCAGTGGCCTGTGAGGCTATAGACACCATAGCAAAGCTGTATGTTCAGTTACAGCAGACTATGGATCCGGAGGTAGAGCTGACCGGACGAGCCCTGCTGCTCAAACTGGCAACAATCCACCCCCTTATCCAACAGAAGGTTGACTTGGCGTTGGATGCCATGGTGGAAAACTGCAGCCACAGACGGACAGTCAGCACTCTCCTTAACAACGGAGTGCGGTAAATGTACATGAGAGGAACCATTCAGATGTGATGTCAGCTGCCTTATGTCCTGCTCTTGTCCCTCTGCAGTCATCGCAGTAACGCCGTTAGAAGCAGCACGGCAGCACACCTGCAGCAAGTTGCCAAGAAAATCGGAGCAGATCACATCCTGTCAGGAAGAAGCTTCTCCAGGCTCTTCCTGATTGCTGTGTCCAAAATGTCAGCGGATGCTGCTCCAGATGTGAGGTGGGTTATCAACGTATACATATCTACTTACTTTTGTTTACATTGTGTTTTTTTTTCACAGTTGTAATAATTTCAAACCTAATGCAATTCCCCACAGACACTATGGACAAGCCATGCTTAAAGACCTGTCTCTGCATGGTGAGTTTCTGCGCCTGTGGACCAAGTTCGTCCCAAAGGAGGAAAGATGGCCCCTGCAAAGGTTAATGATGCAGGATGCTACAGCACCCTTTTTACCTACTTTTACATAGTTACAACTACTAAGCCATTTCGTGTCCACGAAATATGTATAACATGCGCACGAAATACTAATTCGTGGCCACGAAATAGTATTGTAATTGACAGGACGCATTGGAGGGGGCTGCCCGGCCAGGGAGCACCTTCCCTGGGCAGCAGGGAGCAGGGACACCAAGACTTCCCTCTCACTGGACACTTCCTCCAGCTCTCCTGGGGGAATCCCGAGGCGTTCCCAAGCCAGCCGAGAGACATAGTCTCTCCACCGCGTCCTGGTCCAGCGTTCCGTGGCCAGGACGAAAACCATATTGCTCCTCCTGAATCCGAGGTTCGACTATAGGCCGAATTCTCCTCTCCAGTACCCTGGCATAGACATTCCCATGGAGGCTGAAGAGTGTGATCCCCCTATAGTTGGAGCACACGCTCCAGGTCCCCTTTTTGAAAAGAGGGACCACCACTCCGGTCTCCCAGTCAAGCGGCACTGCCCCCGATTGACACGTGGCGTTGCAGAGGCCCCACAACAGAGACTTAAGGTACCCAGGGCGAAGCTCATCCACCCCCAGTGCTGGTGGAGTACTGTTTCCCCCTCCTGAGGCGCCGGACAGTTTGCCAGAATCTCTTCGAGGCTGACCGATAGTCCTCCTCCATGGCCTTCCCGAACTCCTCCCAGGCCCGAGTTTTTGCCTCTACAACTACCCTCGCTGGGGCACGCTTGGCCTGCCGATACCTATCAGCTGCTTCAGGAGTCCCACAAGCCAACCAGGCCCGATATGAGAATGAGAGGAATGGTGCTCCCTGGCCGAGCAGCCCGCTCCCATGCGCCCTGTCAATAACAATACTATTTCGTGCGCATTACATATTTCATATGTCTTCAGAGGGGCTACATAATAATAAAAACTACAGTAGTTGACATTTGTTGTTGTCTTGAATTTTTGGACAACTTGATGACATTTTAAACCTCTTCTTGTTGATTACCACATACAAATACTTCAGATGATTAGTAGAAGGTAATGAACGTCATGAGGATCTGAGGATCTCTCAACAACCTTTAACTTTTAATATATACTGCTGTGTACTTTCCCTTTAATCTTAACATCTATTTGTAGGTTATACAATACAGATTTAATGTTGTATCCCAAAATTTGCTGATTTTCGTCCTCTTTGTCGGAGACTAAAGCACCAATCTGAGGTATTTGTGTATGGGAATCAACACTTCAGATATAGATTAACAATATTAGTGTTATTATATATATAGCGCATTTTACAATCACTGTCTCAAAGCGCTTCACCCAGAGCCTGAACCCCCTTAGGAGCAACAGTGGCAAGAAAAACTCCCTTTAAACAGGAAAAAAACCTTAAGCAGGACCTGAGTCATAAAGAAGAACCTTCCTGCTGCCAGTTGGCCGGGTAGAGGAGGAGAAGAAGAGGGAGACAGGACAGAGAGGATGAAGGAGAGAGAGAGAGAGAAGAACAACATGCACAACCAGCACTGCCATATTAAAAGAAAAAATCACCTAAAAAGACATTCCCGAAGAAAATGAGGAAATGCACCACAATAATAATGTGCATATGCATGTTCTTGGTGTCTAGGGACATCTAGGGACCTCAGAGAATGCATTCCAGTGTTTAAAATATTGTGTCTATTAGTATGCCTGAGTAAATTAGAAAAAACTACAGGAGAAATGTAACAATTTTATCCTTGCCTGAGTTTTTTTCCTATTTGACAGAGGAAAACATTATGCTAACAATGATTCTATGTACACAGATGCCATTGATCACATTCAGCTATTCCTTGGCTACAAATATACCAAATTTGATAGAATTTGAACAAAGAGCAAAGCCTTCACAAAGGTTTTAGTAAGGATATCACCAGGCGGACACTCAGTTTGGCACAATTTGGCACCACATTGCCAAATAGGTTACTATAGCTATAGCTAGCTTACTCATTTCCAGTGGAAACTGGCTGGAAAATACAATTTATATCCATTTCACTAGTCTATTGCCATCTACTGGAGCTTTTGGGTATGAATTTACCTTGCACTTCATCAACTTCTACCATTATGCACAGTGTAAAATCAATAGAAAAAAACATCAAAATGTATGATTTTGTCTCCAAATATAGTAGTTTTTATTATAATAACTAATAACGAATGTACATTAATGAAAGTCCAACCAAATATTAGGTAAAGAAAATAAAAATAACAACAAGGAGAGGTGATGCCTCAGCGTTGAGCCCAGATGGGCCTGGAACCTCACTTTCCTCTTCTCTTCCCTCTTGTTGGCTGTGAAAATAATAACAATTATTATTATCTGTAATTGCATACATATTGAAATACACATATTATGTAAATAATATGTAAAGACAGTATTGAATAGGATTGAATCATCCTTCTTCATCTCTGTTCAGCTGTTCCCTTAGGGGTTGCCACAGTCAATCATCACCACTATCCTCTGCATCCTCCTCTCTCACCCCAACTACCACCCTGCTGTATACTATATTGTGTACACGTATATATATAATAAATCATTTTATCGATCAACACGGATATTAGCAACAAATAGTTTACACTTCAAAATAAATGTACAAAACTTACTCAACTTACTCAAACTGGGTCTATCTTTTCCAACGTTCAACGTTGCTGGCAACGGGGTCGAACGAATCCGGAAATTCCTGCCGTTGAAATTCTGCTCCATGCCCCTCTCGTCACGGTATCATGAAGAGATACGCTAGCTAACAACCTAAAAAAACCCTCTGATACTTACTGAAACTCACTGAAATTCACCGAAAGTCACTGAAGCACACTAAAGCAACTACAACCTCCACAAACACATACGCGTAGTTAGCTAGCGTTAGTGTTGTTGCGTCTAGTCTTTACACAGGGATTTTACGTCAGCTGGGTATTGTAGTCCATTAGATTTTTTTGTACCATTCGATTCAGTAGCTTGTCCTCTTTCATTGGACTACAAACATGGCCGCAACCGTGGCAGAATTTGATCAGAATTTGAAGTAAAAGTGCCTGTACGTTTTCGGCCCTTCGGCGGGCCCATCGGGTTAAGGAATTTCGGTGTCATTTTTAACATGGGAGTCTATGAGAGAGCCCTTCAACGAGGGTCATCTGCCAAATGTATCTCCTACAAATTTCAAGCTACAGACTCCATTTAGTCTTAAAACGCTCATTAGATGCTGCTCTATCAAACTTGTATTCAGAATTTTCTAATTCCGAATCATTTCCGCATGCCAGGCTCTTAAAGTTGGAGTGGTTTTTGAGGCCTCCTCTGCTGTTACCATGGTGACAGGCTGACACACAGAGGCATACAAAGCTCTGAATTGCTCTGATTCTCCAGCAATTCAGAGCAATCCTTCACATCAGCATTCAAAGCATTCTAGTATATATTAAGATAGTGTGGTAACTGATTCAAGCTACTGAAACCTGTTGGAAAGTTTGGAAATGATTTGCAGGCTTTTTCATATCTGAATAAAACACACAATGTTTCATATGAAAATTGAAAAACAAACATTTGTTTTTAAATGTTGCTATGACGTTATCATGATGACGTTTTGGTGATGACGTTTTGGTGATGGTGATGACGTTTTGGTGATGACGCTCCTGATGACACAGGATAGAATGTTGATTTCACCATAGAGACGTATCAACAAAGCTTCAGTCTTTTGGGACACAACTCACCAACCTGAGTACTCACCGTTGTTTCTTCTTGTAAAGAAGTTGCATTTTCCTGCAAGAGATGGATCCTTTCACCTCATCATCCTTCACTGCAGTAAGTAACAAGCTCTTCTCATCTCTAACCCTCCTAATGTCCAAACTTCTTTTAGAGAAATAAATATGAATAATATACATTAAATCGATAGGTTATGCAGATTCAAATATTAAGCAATTTCGGTGTCATTTTTGTAACATGGGAGTCTATGAGAGAGCCCTTCAATGAGGGTCATCTGCCAAATGTATCTCCTCAAAACTTGCATTTTCTTCAGGAAATGCCCTTTCTAGTTTCGTTTTTATTGTGTTTAAATTAGAAAACTGTTGCTATCCCAAGTATCCACAGTATCCCTTTATCACTGAACAATGAACTAAGCTTTAATCTATACATTTCTGAATTCTGAATCCTTATTTTAATACAATAATATATATTAAGATAGTGTGGTAACTGATTCAAGCTACTGAAGTTTGGAAATAATTTGCAGGCTTTTTCATATCTGAATAAAACACACAATGTTCCATATAAAAATTGAAAAACAAACATCTTTATATTTGTTTTTAAATGTTGCTATGACGTTATGTTGATGACGTTAATGGTGATGACGTTTTGGTGATGACACAGGATAGAATGTGATTTCACCATAGAGACACAACTCATCAACCTGAGTACTCAGCTGTCATCTGCCAAATGTATCTCCTCCTACAAATTTCACGCTACAGACTTCATTTTAGTCTTAAAACGCTCATTAGATGCTGCTCTATCATTTATTTTTTCCCCTGAAAAACTTTAAAATTTGCTGACTTTTGAAACGCACAACAGAAAATGGCTCTATAGCGCCCCCTAACGTGTTGCCCCGTTGTTTTAGCTTGGTACGTTGCCATGTCAACAGTCCACTGATATCAAAAAAAAAAAACGCATCCCAAAACTCTTTCAAAAGTCTTACGGTGTGGCGGGGGCGTGGCCTCAAAGTTGACCATTCGCCATTACAAAGAAACGCTGTATTTTCTGCAGTACCACCAACATACTTCATGCAATGTGGACAAAATCTTACAGTACTGCTATGGACCCAAGTCTGAACAGATACATATGCTAATAGGATGATACCGTCACAGTGCCACCTACTGGCAGCAGGAACTTTGATGGCCCCGCAGATTACAAGGTGTGCGAGGGTCCGCAATGCTGCAGCTTTCATTTTGAATTTGTTGCTAGTAGAATATAAGTTTGGACTTTAAATCTGGTAGATCATCTCATTAGTTATTTCATGTAAGTAACAAAATAACAACACATTCCTGTTGTTTCTGTGCTTAAATAGTTTCTTTTGTTTTAATAAAAAATAAAATAAAATTAACTTTTGTTTTCTGTTGGTCCTGTATTCCTAACAGTCTAAGTGCGTTGGTCCTAACTTGTTTTATTGGCTTGACCCACAGCGAACTGGAGGCCATGGTTACCCATATCATTATCGGGTCACCAATGAGTCCACCATCATGGACATAGAGCGGGCTGAGCGTACAAAAATGGCATCGATATCTGATCGAGCAGATCGACTGTATGCCTCAATTAAAGCCCGAAATGATGCTTTTCTGCAGAGAATGGGACTCTCAATTCAGAACAGGATTTTGTCAAAACCCCCTGCTACTCACAGCCAAAGGAAATCCTTCCTCCCGCACGGAAAGAGATTAGAAACTCTTTTGGTGGAACCGCCAAGAAGGATGGATGAAACACCAGCTTGTTCTCCTGCCGCCCGACCACCAGACAAAAAGCTCGTCAAAGACGTGCAGCTCCACAGTGTGAAGAATAAAGGGGATTTTGATTTAGAAATGTGTCTGCAGGCTTTCTCCTGCCAATCACACAAACCCCAACCCCTTACAAAGACAGCTGCAGGAACAAGAACCCAACCCACAATATTCCCGCAAATTACAAACAGAAATAGTGAAGCAGGTAAGTTGTTGTGTTTTGTATACTTGTACATCATATACAACACTTTGAATGAGGGCAACAAGTATTTTTCTGTCTAGCGGGCAAAAAGACAGCCAGTGACTGCAGCATGAACGAGATAAAAAGTGTAGCTGAGCTCTATCCTCTGGCCAACCCTCAATCGAGCCTGTTCAGCTGCTTCACCCTGCTGCGTTCATCTGACTGGTAAGACAGGGACACTGTAGCTGAAGCAGCTAAAATATAACATATGCAGACCTGCATATCGTGTAGTTCCTGAAGTCACATTAACATATATATCTATTAAACAGGAAGGAGAAAATGGATGGTATGAACACCATCCAAGCTCTGGCGCAGCACCACGCAGAGACGCTGATAACCAAACTGCATGAAGTTTGTCTGCTGCTCAATAAGGAGGTATTGTCCTATTGTCCGATTGTTTTTTGTATCATTGATGGAAATTGCATGAAACATATGACAGCTGTGGCTGATGGTTCTCATTCTTACTATACAGGTGAACAACCAGCGCTCAGCAGTGGCCTGTGAGGCTATAGACACCATAGCAAAGCTGTATGTTCAGTTACAGCAGACTATGGATCCGGAGGTAGAGCTGACCGGACGAGCCCTGCTGCTCAAACTGGCAACAATCCACCCCCTTATCCAACAGAAGGTTGACTTGGCGTTGGATGCCATGGTGGAAAACTGCAGCCACAGACGGACAGTCAGCACTCTCCTTAACAACGGAGTGAGGTAAATGTACATGAGAGGAACCATTCAGATGTGATGTCAGCTGCCTTATGTCCTGCTCTTGTCCCTCTGCAGTCATCGCAGTAGCGCCGTTAGAAGCAGCACGGCAGCACACCTGCAGCAAGTTGCCAAGAAAATCGGAGCAGATCACATCCTGTCAGGAAGAAGCTTCTCCAGGCTCTTCCTGATTGCTGTGTCCAAAATGTCAGCGGATGCTGCTCCAGATGTGAGGTGGGTTATCAACGTATACATATCTACTTACTTTTGTTTACATTGTGTTTTTTTTTCACAGTTGTAATAATTTCAAACCTAATGCAATTCCCCACAGACACTATGGACAAGCCATGCTTAAAGACCTGTCTCTGCATGGTGAGTTTCTGCGCCCGTGGACCAAGTTCGTCCCAAAGGAGGAAAGATGGCCCCTGCAAAGGTTAATGATGCAGGATGCTACAGCACCCTTTTTACCTACTTTTACATAGTTACAACTACTAAGCCATTTCGTGTCCACGAAATATGTATAACATGCGCACGAAATACTAATTCGTGGCCACGAAATAGTATTGTAATTGACAGGACGCATTGGAGGGGGCTGCCCGGCCAGGGAGCACCTTCCCTGGGCAGCAGGGAGCAGGGACACCAAGACTTCCCTCTCACTGGACACTTCCTCCAGCTCTCCTGGGGGAATCCCGAGGCGTTCCCAAGCCAGCCGAGAGACATAGTCTCTCCAACGCGTCCTGGTCCAGCGTTCCGTGGCCAGGACGAAAACCATATTGCTCCTCCTGAATCCGAGGTTCGACTATAGGCCGAATTCTCCTCTCCAGTACCCTGGCATAGACATTCCCATGGAGGCTGAAGAGTGTGATCCCCCTATAGTTGGAGCACACGCTCCAGGTCCCCTTTTTGAAAAGAGGGACCACCACTCCGGTCTCCCAGTCAAGCGGCACTGCCCCCGATTGACACGTGGCGTTGCAGAGGCCCCACAACAGAGACTTAAGGTACCCAGGGCGAAGCTCATCCACCCCCAGTGCTGGTGGAGTACTGTTTCCCCCTCCTGAGGCGCCGGACGGTTTGCCAGAATCTCTTCGAGGCTGACCGATAGTCCTCCTCCATGGCCTTCCCGAACTCCTCCCAGGCCCGAGTTTTTGCCTCTACAACTACCCTCGCTGGGGCACGCTTGGCCTGCCGATACCTATCAGCTGCTTCAGGAGTCCCACAAGCCAACCAGGCCCGATATGAGAATGAGAGGAATGGTGCTCCCTGGCCGAGCAGCCCGCTCCCATGCGCCCTGTCAATAACAATACTATTTCGTGCGCATTACATATTTCATATGTCTTCAGAGGGGCTACATAATAATAAAAACTACAGTAGTTGACATTTGTTGTTGTCTTGAATTTTTGGACAACTTGATGACATTTTAAACCTCTTCTTGTTGATTACCACATACAAATACTTCAGATGATTAGTAGAAGGTAATGAACGTCATGAGGATCTGAGGATCTCTCAACAACCTTTAACTTTTAATATATACTGCTGTGTACTTTCCCTTTAATCTTAACATCTATTTGTAGGTTATACAATACAGATTTAATGTTGTATCCCAAAATTTGCTGATTTTCGTCCTCTTTGTCGGAGACTAAAGCACCAATCTGAGGTATTTGTGTATGGGAACCAACACTTCAGATATAGATTAACAATATTAGTGTTATTATATATATAGCGCATTTTACAATCACTGTCTCAAAGCGCTTCACCCAGAGCCTGAACCCCCTTAGGAGCAACAGTGGCAAGAAAAACTCCCTTTAAACAGGAAAAAACCTTAAGCAGGACCTGAGTCAATAAAGAAGAACCTTCCTGCTGCCAGTTGGCCGGGTAGAGGAGGAGAAGAAGAGGGAGACAGGACAGAGAGGATGAAGGAGAGAGAGAGAGAGAGAAGAACAACATGCACAACCAGCACTGCCATATTAAAAGAAAAAATCACCTAAAAAGACATTCCCGAAGAAAATGAGGAAATGCACCACAATAATAATGTGCATATGCATGTTCTTGGTGTCTAGGGACATCTAGGGACCTCAGAGAATGCATTTCCAGTGTTTAAAATATTGTGTCTATTAGTATGCCTGAGTAAATTAGAAAAAACTACAGGAGAAATGTAACAATTTTATCCTCGCCTGAGTTTTTTTCCTATTTGACAGAGGAAAACATTATGCTAACAATGATTCTATGTACACAGATGCCATTGATCACATTCAGCTATTCCTTGGCTACAAATATACCAAATTTGATAGAATTTGAACAAAGAGCAAAGCCTTCACAAAGGTTTTAGTAAGGATATCACCAGGCGGACACTCAGTTTGGCACAATTGGCACCACATTGCCAAATAGGTTACTATAGCTATAGCTAGCTTACTCATTTCCAGTGGAAACTGGCTGGAAAATACAATTTATATCCATTTCACTAGTCTATTGCCATCTACTGGAGCTTTTGGGTATGAATTTACCTTGCACTTCATCAACTTCTACCATTATGCACAGTGTAAAATCAATAGAAAAAAACATCAAAATGTATGATTTTGTCTCCAAATAGAGTAGTTTTTATTATAATAACTAATGTACATTAATGAAAGTCCAACCAAATATTAGGTAAAGAAAATAAAAATAACAACAAGGAGAGGTGATGCCTCAGCGTTGAGCCCAGATGGGCCTGGAACCTCACTTTCCTCTTCTCTTCCCTCTTGTTGGCTGTGAAAATAATAACAATTATTATTATCTGTAATTGCATACATATTGAAATACACATATTATGTAAATAATATGTAAAGACAGTATTGAATAGGATTGAATCATCCTTCTTCATCTCTGTTCAGCTGTTCCCTTAGGGGTTGCCACAGTCAATCATCACCACTATCCTCTGCATCCTCCTCTCTCACCCCAACTACCACCCTGCTGTCTACTATATTGTGTACACGTATATATATAATAAATCATTTTATCGATCAACACGGATATTAGCAACAAACAGTTTACACTTCAAAATAAATGTACAAAACTTACTCAACTTACTCAAACTGGGTCTATCTTTTCCAACGTTCAACGTTGCTGGCAACGGGGTCGAACGAATCCGGAAATTCCTGCCGTTGAAATTCTGCTCCATGCCCCTCTCGTCACGGTATCATGAAGAGATACGCTAGCCAACAACCTAAAAAAAACCCTCTGACACTTACTGAAACTCACTGAAATTCACCGAAAGTCACTGAAGCACACTAAAGCAACTACAACCTCCACAAACACATACGCGTAGTTAGCTAGCGTTAGTGTTGTTGCGTCTAGTCTTTACACAGGGATTTTACGTCAGCTGGGTATTGTAGTCCATTAGATTTTTTTGTACCATTCGATTCAGTAGCTTGTCCTCTTTCATTGGACTACAAACATGGCCGCAACCGTGGCAGAATTTGATCAGAATTTGAAGTAATAGTGCCTGTACGTTTTCGGCCCTTCGGCGGGCCCATCGGGTTACAGGTTAAAGTATCTATCCTGTATTGTGTTGCTGAATTGATTTGGTTCACTCTCCTCATGGTTTAACAAAAGCAGAGCATGAAGCACATTCATATTCAGCCAGTCATATTCATCCAATAACAAACATCTATGGTGCCATGTATTCTTGCCTCGGTTTGGGGATCTGGGCAATGCTCCTCAGGTGCAGGTACCTGAAACAGGAAGCCCAGTGGGAAAGAGGGAGCCAGTGCTTGGCTAAAAGGAAGCCCTCACTGGGTGGTTCTCTCATTCATCCTGCTCTTTAGAATCTGTGCCTTGGACAATAAATTACACCCGGCTCCAGTGACTACTTGGTCGTGTCTACAGTGGTGCAAAAGTCTACAGTGACTGTAGACAGTTGCGCCTTTTGATTGGTCGCCTCTGACTGTAGACTCCCAATCAGATCGCGGGATCTGACTGTAGACTACCAATCGCGTGAAGCCGCCGCCCAAATTCAAATGTGTAAAGCAAACATGGCGGAGCCCGTTATACGAACCGTGGACCCGAATGCGCCGGTTTCTCGCCAACAAGCCGTGCTCGTGGCGACCAAAGAGGCCCGCAATTACCGGGAAAGAAGGCTCATATTCCCCAGCCCCTCGCCGGAGCTGCTGAACCCCGTCACCGCCGTTCCACACGCGGAAATGCTACTACGAGCGGAGGGTATCCGAGCCCCGTCCCGTAAGCAGTCCCTGGGAAAGCTGGTGGTTCCGTTCGGGCAATATCACAATGCTGGCTTCTCGAAAACGACGTGGGCTACGTGAAGTTGTACGTATTGAAATCGACTTTTATATTTTATAACGCTCTGTTTATTTGTAGTCGGTGGCGTTTACGGCACATAACGATACCGCACTGTAAAAATACTACAACGAAACCTGCATTAAGACGTAAAATAGTAGTTCATCGTAAACTATGGTCACGACAATATAAATAGTAACTATTTTGCTGAATAAAACGTGTGTGTGTGTGTTTTATTGAACGTGTTATCTGTGTATGCATACACAGAGGCTGTATGAGGATGAAAGAGCTGTTAATTTCTCTGTCCAGCCTGTCATTAGGCTCTTTTTAAGCCTTGCTGTGTATTTTTGACCAGTATACTTACTGTAAAATCACACTCATGCTTACTATGTCTGTACTAAGTTCATGTTTTATGATTTCAGCCTACTGGATAGACACAGAGGTGCCAAGGGACTGCACCTCTGATCCATCGTCTCAACACCCGCTGCCAGTACCTGTTTGGGGAAACAGTGGAGGAAAACTTTCAGATCCCTACTGATGTGCCATCAGATGAACTACTTGGGTTGGAGTATTTATTCAGACAGAGCACTGGGGAATCCTTCTCTCTTCAGGACATTGTGGATGATGGTCCTGGTCCAGATGAAGAGGTGGTTCAACCTGGGCAGCCTGATCCAGAGGAGGGTGATGAAGCCTACCACAGCGACACAGAGGCGTGTGGCGAGGGGTTGGATGCCGTTCTGCCCCATATCACGCTCACAAGGGATGAAACATCAACTGCTCACCCCCCGGCTGTTGTGAGTAGCTTGTGTGTGCCGCTGCTATGAAATACAATCAAATGGATGAAAACAACACAGTGGTTTAGAATTAAAAAAAAAAAAAACATTTTATCTTACTGGATTTGTTTATTATTTCCTGCCAGGAGGATGCCTGCAGTCTCAACCCTCTTCCTGGCTTCAAAAAGCTGGAGATGTTTTGCTCTGCACTGGTGGAGATCGGCCTGTCGGATGATCACCTGTCGCTCACGGCCGAGCAGAGGGACGAGCTGCTCCAGTTGTGGAAGCTGTGGAGGAGCATGATAAGCAGCCTCACAAGTTCAACCAGCTGTACAGGACACACACATTGTACTGCCGCACCAGGAGAGACGACCTGGTTGAGGCTGCTGTGGTACAGAGAGTCAAGATGGCCATGCGCTATGCCCCAGCACAGCATAACATTCAACACAACAGGCTAATGTATACACTGGTGAAGCTGTTGTGGTTGAGGTCACATGGTTCTCTCGCAAGCCCAGTAAAGAATGAAATCTTAAAGGCTTACGAGAGGATCCAGCACCGGGTTTTGTTGGAGGATGCAGTGTTGAGCAAAGCTGGTATTCCCCTAGCCAAGATTAACATCAAGACTGTACGGGATTTTATCAGACGCCAGGAGAGGCTGCTCAACCTGCATTCTACCCAACAGCCCCAGACCATCACAAAGACTACGTCCATCTCCTCTGTACAGCTCCCTCCTGCACCACACCAGCCAGCGGTCCTCCCACCACCAGACTACCCTCTAAAGGAGTACGAATATACACCTAGTCTGGCAGGGACAAAGGTGTTGAAAGGACGAGCAGACATTTTTACACCTGTCAGCCACCCTGAACCACCACTGCAACTGGTGCCAGCCCCCCGCAAAAAGTGCCTGTGACATCCACCATCACCAGACCTTCCTCTGTTTCTGCCTCTGACAATGCTGGGCCCCCAGTGCAGCTCTCAAAGCCAGCCAGCCAAAAGGATCCTCCACCTGCTCCCAAAACAGCTTCAGCTGAAGGAGCTGGGCAAGAGCTGGGCAAGGGCGACTCAGTACAAGTGGAAGCTGAAGGAAGACCCCTCAGACATGGGAGCAAAAGTATCACGGATACAAAGTCTCCCTGTCTGTAAAATGTGCAACCAGCCCACCCAGGGGCATAAAAAATACAAAAAAAAATGTTTCTGCCCAATAAAAATGATGTCACCTTCTAAAGGTTTTGAAAAACAAGTGTATGACAGTTATGAACAATTTATGGTTGCTGTAGACACAATGGGGAAGCTGTAAATACATAAATACTTAACCATGTGCTTGCCAAGGCAGCCATCCAGAGCTGCCACTCACACTAATTCCTGATCCTGTCTGTCTGCATCACCTAAAACAAGAAAAAAAAGATGTTTAGCATATACACAGAGCTGGAGGTTAATAGAATGGAATATATGTATGTATCGTGGTTTCTAATGATTGTTATGTGTGTGTGTATATATATATATATATATATATATATATATATAATATGTATATAATGTAATAATATAATAGAAATGTATGTATCATGGTTTCTAATGATTGTTCAAATTTGACCTCATTTACAATGTCTCCACTGTGGTGTGAGTAATGTGTATGTTTGTGTTTTTGTTTGCCCAGCTACACAATTATTCATTAAATCAGATAATGTTACAGTAATGCTGTGTTCTTGCTGTCATTTCTAAGACAACTGAGGCCTATTTGTTTATGAAGCAAACAGGAAGACTTCCAGGAATTTTGTTTTCAAGGAAAGATAGACCAGAGAAGCAGGCTCTGAGTTCGATTCCCGACAGGAACATGTATAATGCAGAACAAATTATCTTTAGACTTTATATTCTTTTTAACAACTACATACCAGAAGTAAGTATTGTTTGACACCACATGGTGTCAAACAATCACTGTTTATGACTACAATTAACTTCTGCACTTCCGCTGTCAAAGGGTACTTCCGCTGTCTCTCGACTGTAGAATTCTAACCAATCAGGCGCCAAGGGAAAAGCACTCCCATACAGTCCATCCCCTTTCATGCTGAACAAACCACTAGGAGTGCAAATTTCATGCTAAACAAACCACTGGAAGGTGCTGCGAGAGAGCACCAGGTAAACACACACGCACACAGAGAGCTGCTTGTTCATTTTCATTAAACACGTTATGAGGGGAGAGCGCGAACGCAGTCCCCCACTACCAGAAATTATGCAGTCGAGATTCCCACATTTGGGGAATTCGCAGGGGTCAGCACAACCTAGAGTGCAATGGCTGAGCCTCGCCCTGGGTGAACCACCTTCTTGATCATGGTATCTCCCCTGCCAGGTAAGTATGAGTTGGGCACGTCACAAACAGGGGAGCCTTTCACACAGATGCCCCCCTGAACAATGGTACCTGACAATCTACAAACCATCAAAACCACACACCACAGCTCAGGCTGCATCTTCATAGACTGTCATTATAGAGTAACTAGGTTTTGGCACAAATGCCAGTCAAGATTAACTGTTTATTTGGAGCACACACCCTGCACTTTCCATCATACTTTAACATTCAGATTACCCCTACAAGTCTTTCTATCCTTACAAAAAAAAAGACTAAAGAAATCTGCCAGCAAATCCAGGTGAAACAAAGCTGTATGACAATATCAAGACAGAAGACTATCTGATATACATGTGACATTCAGAGGAAGGAATATAACAGCAAATTGTTTTCTCCTCACAGTACAATCACTTCCTTTTTTTGTCTAAATCTTGCTTAGCCATCTGGCTTTTCTGCTGCTGCCACCTGCTGGTGCGGAGTGTGAACTACGCTTCATACACAATACAGTTCCATAACAGGGAAGATTTCTTGCAGGTCTGTCATGTTTATCATACTTCTTTGTACAGTAATGTACACATTTTGTTCCCTAAAAGGTTGCTTATTGTTCATTTCCTAATTTCTATTTTATTTATTAAGTATTTATATGTTTGCACACGCCCCAGAGCTCATCCTGAAGCCACATCTCCCTTTCACACAGAAGCTCATTTTTCCTGGTCACTGAAGATGAGAGTTGGGTGCTTCGTGTTTCAAGGAGAGCAGCATCCACGCATGTCAAACTACTACGGTAAAACTTCTCCGTGTATTTTTCTACAGCAAAAGGAGGGGGGTGCACCATTCCTGGAAGTACTGCAATACCAGGTTGATGCGTGGAGTGGACGGTAGGGGTGGGCGAATCGATCTAAATATCGATAGTATCGATACCAAAGTTAGGATCAGTAATTACTCTAAGACATGCAATTTAAGCAGAATGACTGAACCGTCATCATATCACCAGCGGAAATAAATCTCGTTTTTCTCAAATTCCAAAATATATCTAATCATGTAATTTTTTTTTAGATGTATAAAATTGTATTAATCCCAGAGGGAAATTCGTTACGGCTGCTGCACAAGCAGTGTCATACAATGACTAGCAAGGCGCGCCACAGGCTAGGGTGAAGTGTCTTGCCCAAGAACACACAACAGAACACACAACAGTAACCTTCCGGTTATTGGACAACCCTGCTATCCCACTGCGCCACTGTTGCCCCCAAAATTTATTATATAAGTTTATATAACGATATGTATTACAGTATGATTAATATAATTATGCTTTGGTGATAACTGTTGAAGGATCTTTATTCTTCATATTTAGGCTACATTATTAGCTTCCGGCTCGGCCTCGCGGTAGCAGCCAGCCAGAGAAGCTCCGCACACCGCGGGTGTATTAAGTTGTTTTTCGTAATTTATTTCTACTCTAAACACTCTACTTTGTACTAAATCGAAGTATAAGCGGTCAGGCACTTCAATAATGCGTCTTTTTCGGACTTTCTTCGTGGTCTTCATCGCTTTTGGAGCACTTTTATCATGCCGCGTCTCGGCCGTGACGGAAACACGCCAGGGCTCCATTGTTTACACCAGGGATCAGCTGATGAGTCTCCAGCACAGCGGGATGTATGGCCAGCGACACGAAATCCCCAAAGAACTAAGAAGGAAACAACGTGGAAGCAGAGGGGGCAAAAGAAGACAGCTGAGGAAAAGAAGATACAAGCCGTATCTTCCTTCTATCGTCATGGGTAATGTTAGATCACTGGGTAATAAGATGGAAGAGTTAACATCTCTCACAAAGAGCGAGTGTGTGTTTCGTGAGGCGTCTGTAATGTGCTTTACAGAGACGTGGCTGCACGCAAACATACCGGACTCTACCGTGAGTTTAGCCGGCTTTCAGTTGGTACGGGCGGACAGGAACTGCACCGAGAGCGGCAGGAAGAAAGGAGGGGGACTTGCGCTCTACGTGAACAACCGGTGGTGCAGCCCTGGACACGTTACGGTAAAGGAGCGTGTGTGCAGCCCGGACATTGAACTGCTAGCGGTGAGTCTACGTCCGTATTATTTGCCCAGAGAGTTCTCTCACGCCATTGTACTCGTTGTTTACATTGCTCCCTCGGCTGAGGCGTCGCGGGCTACTGACGTCATCAGCTCTGTGACCGCGAGGCTTCAGACCCAGCACCCTAATGCCTTCATAGCGATTTCTGGCGATTTTAACCATGTTAATCTGAAATCAACTCTGCCCACTTTCAAGCAGTTTGTGGACTGTAAAACAAGAGAAAATAAAACTCTAGATTTACTGTATGCTAATGTTAAAGAGGCATACAGCTCCATAGCTCTCCCTCCCTTGGGCAGATCAGACCATAGCCTAGTCCACCTCAAACCCCAGTATATACCAGCAGTACAGCGGCAGCCGGTGACCACCAAAACTGTACGGAGGTGGACACCGGAAGCCCTGGAGACCCTGCAGGGATGTTTTGAGGTGACTGACTGGGATGTGTTCTGTGACACTCACGGTGAGGATGTAGACACACTCACAGACTGTATCACAGAATATGTTAATTTTTGTACAGATTCTCTAATCCCCACCAGGTCAATACGCTGCTTTCCAAACAATAAACCATGGGTGACAAAGGACATCAAGGCATCACTCAACAGAAAGAAGACAGCCTTCTTGAGTGGAGACAGAGAGGAGATGAGGAGGGCCCAGGCAAAGGTGAAGGAGAAGATTGGAGAGGGCAAGGAGAGCTACAGGAGGAAGCTGGAGAGCCAACTTGCCCGGAACAACTTGAGGGAGGTATGGAGTGGCATGCGAACCATCACCGGCCACAATAGGATCTCCGACCAGCTGATGGATGGAGATCTGCAGGAGGCCAACCAGCTGAACCTGTTTTTCAACAGGTTTGATAGTCCACTCCCTGACCACCCTCCCCCTCCCCCTCCCTGTGATGCACCATTAACACCTGTCAATAACAACAATGTACCTCCTCCTCCCCCTCCCCCTAACCATACTAACCAGTTTCACCTTCCCATCAATAACATCACCCTGCCCCCCTTACCCCAACTTCCATTAACAACCCCCCACCCTCCCCCATCAGATCTCTCTCTCTCTGCTCTTCTGTGTCCACAGTTGCCATCACCACAGAAGATGTGAGGAGGGAGTTCAGTCGACTACGACCGGGAAAAGCTGCAGGACCGGACGGACTCAGCGTCCAGAGTACTCAGGGACTGCGCCACACAGCTGTGTGGGGTCTTCCAGCACATCTTCTCCCTGAGTCTGAGCCTGATGACTGTCCCTGCCCTGTGGAAGACAACATGCCTTGTTCCTGTGCCCAAGACCAAACATCCAAGCACACACAGCGACTACAGACCAGTTGCTCTGACTTCACATGTGATGAAGTCTCTGGAGAGGCTGGTCCTGAAACACCTGCGTGCTGTTGTGGAACCATCGCTGGACCCCCTGCAGTTTGCTTACCAGCCCCGTATTGGAGTGGAGGACGCCATCATCTACCTGCTGCACAGAGCACACACCTACTTGGAGGAGGCAGGTAACACTGTTAGAATCATGTTCTTTGATTTTTCCAGTGCGTTTAACACCGTGCAGCCTGCCCTTTTGAATAGGAAGCTCCTGGACATGCAGGTAGAGACCCCACTGGTCACCTGGATCACTAACTATCTTACAGGTCGACCACAATTTGTGAGGCTGAGGAACACCGTCTCGGACACGATAGTGAGCAGCACGGGGGCACCCCAGGGCACGGTACTGTCTCCATTCCTGTTCACACTCTATACATCGGACTTCAGACACTGCTCACAGTCCTGCCACCTGCAGAAGTTCTCGGATGACTCTGCCATTGTGGGCTGTACCAGCAGAGGTCGGGAGGTGGAGTATATGAGTGTGGTGGACAGCTTTGCGGAGTGGTGCGGACAGAACCACCTGCAGCTGAATGTCACAAAGACAAGAGAGCTGGTGGTGGACTTCAGGAAGCACCAGACACTCCCTAACCCGGTCAGCATCAAGGGTACCAATGTGGACATTGTGGACAGCTACAAATACCTGGGTGTCCACATTGACCACAAACTGGACTGGTCCACAAACGCAGAGGCAATATACAGGAAGGGACAGAGTCGCCTGTATCTACTGAGGAGACTCAGGTCCTTTAACGTCTGCCAGACCATGCTGCAGATGTTTTACCACTCGGTGGTCTCCAGCGTCATCTTCTACGCTGTAGTGTGCTGGGGCAGCAGGATGAAGGCGGCTGACACCAACAGACTCAACAAGCTCATTAGGAAGGCTGGCTCGGTGCTGGGAGTGGAGCTGGAGTCTGTGGTGGAGGTGACGGAGAGGAGGATACTGAGGAAACTCCTCAGTATTCGTAACAACACGTCTCACCCCCTGCACGACACACTGCTGTCCTACAGGAGCACATTCAGTGGTAGACTGAGACTACCGAGGAGCAGCACAGAACGCCACAGGAGGTCCTTCCTGCCAGTGGCCATCAGACTGTATAACTCCTCCCCTTTCTGTAGGGAGAAGCGCTAGATAATCATGTCAGGCATCACTGTCATTCCTATATTATGTTTACTTAGCACCTTACATCTCCATATTGTATCCATGTATCATATATTGTGCTCATACCGCGTACTGTACTCTTTTTGGATTATAGTGACACTTATACTCTGTACTTAACTGCATTTAATGTAACTTAATACCTCTGGCACAAGAATTTCCTTCGGGATTAATAAAGTTTTATCTTATCTTATCTTATCTTATCTTATCTTATCTTATCTTATCTTATCTTATCTTACATGCAGATAGGTGTTAAACTTTTATAAAAGTATCTTAGTCATGCTGTTTGACCTACATGATTCACAAAGAGCCATGGCTGTCACAAGGAGCATTGCTGACATGATTTTGAAGTTAAAATTTCAAACTTATACAGTTCTGCACTTTTGTTTGCAGCTTGATTTTCTTAACAAATGTTTCTTGTGTATTATTATTCTGCTAATCACGATAATCTATTTAAAGGCAAAAAAAGAAGGCAAAAAAGTAATTGTTTATGATCATGAAATTTCAAAGTAAACGTATCGGTATTGGTATTGGTATTGGCGATACTGGCCACAAATAACAGTTAACATTACATATACACCTACCTATATACCTGGAGAGGCTCTTGCGCTTCTCCACTTTCATCACGCCCACAATTATATATATATATATTTATATATATATATATATATATATATATTGTCGTGACCTTCCCTGGTCACCCCGGATTGTCAGATTCCGTCTCCTGTATTCAGAACATTGAGTGAAAGAAAATACCCTGGGTTTTGTAGTTTCGCCTTTTGCAAAAGGGAGAACACACAGTGAACACAGGCCTTTCAGTCTGCTTCACTCTCCTCCATAAGTGTTCTGCCCTTCCCCTGGACACAGGCTTGTTTTATTGAAAGTTGAGGTACATTTGCATAATAGATAAACAGTTCTTCAAGACCCTCGTAGGTATTCCCATATTGGGACATGTTGCCCCTTTATCTCCACCTACTAATTATCATAATTGGTCTAACATATTTATGACTATGAAACCCTTTGTCCCTTCTATGTTGGATGATTTATCTTAGTCCATGCCTCCTAGTGCTTCGGCCTTCACCGCATCAAAGAGTTCCTCCCTAACTCTCTGTAAGAGTTATAGATGTGTTTTTCTCAAAGTGTAAGCTTATATAATCAAATACATACGTGGTCTGTATCATGTCATTGCGTAAATAACCTTGTATACTTCACAGTATATATGTATATGTATATATATATACACTCAACAAAAATATAAACGCAACACTTTTGTTTTTGCTCCCATGTTTCATGAGATGGACTTGAAGATCTAAACTTCATTCCAGATACACAATATTACCATTCCTCTCAAACATTGTTCACAAATCTGTCTAAATGTGTGATAGTGAGCACTTCTGCTTTGCTGAGATAATCCATCCCACCTCACAGGTGTGCCACATCAAGATGCTGATCTGACATCATGATTAGTGCACAGGTGTACCTCAAACTGCCCACAATAAAAGGCCACCCTGAAATGTGCAGTTTTGTCTCACAGCAAAATGCCACAGATGCCACAAGCATTGAGGGAGCGTGCAATTGGCATGCTGACAGCAGGAATGTCAACCAGATCTGTTGCTCGTGCATTGAATGTTCATTTCTCCACCATAAGCCGTCTCCAAAGGCGTTTCAGAGAATATGGCAGTACATCCAACCGGCCTCACAACCGCAGACCACGAGTAACCACACCAGCCCAGGACCTCCACATCCAGCAGGTTCACCTCCGAGATCGTCTGAGACCAGCCACTCAGACAGCTGCTGAAACAATTGGTTTGCATAACCAAACAATTTCTGCACAAACTGTCAGAAACCGTCTCAGGGAAGCTCAACTGCATGCTCGTCGTCCTCATCGGGGTCTTAACCTGACTCCAGATCGTCGCCGTAACAGACTTGAGTGGGCAAATGCTCACATTCGATGGCGCCTAGCACGTTGGAGAGGTGTTCTCTTCACGGATGAATCTCGGTTTACATTGTTCAGGGCAGATGGCAGACAGCGTGTGAGCGTCGTGTGGGTGAGCGCTTTGCTGATGTCAATGTTGTGGATCGAGTGGCCCATGGTGGTGGTGGGGTCATGGTATGGGCAGGCATCTGTTATGGACGAAGAACACAGGTGCATTTTATTGATGGCATTTTGAATGCACAGAGATACCGTGATGAGATCCTGAGGCCCATTGTTGTGCCATCCATGAACATCACCTCATGTTTCAGCAAGATAATGCACGGCCCCATGTTGCAAGGATCTGTACACAATTCTTGGAAGCTGAAAATGTCCCAGTTCTTGCATGGCCAGCATACTCACCGGACATGTCACCCATTGAACATGTTTGGGATGTGCTTGACCGGCGTATACGACAGCGTGCACCAGTTCCCACTAATATCCAGCAACTTCGCACAGCCATTGAAGAGGAGTGGACCAACATTCCACAGGCCACAATAGACAATCTGATAAACTCTATGCGAAGAAGATGTGTTGCACTGCATGAGGCAAATGGTGGTCACACCAGATACTGACTGGTTCTGAGTCCCCAGACCGCCAATAAAGCAGAAACAAAATGCACATTTCAGGGTGGCCTTTTATTGTGGGCAGTTTGAGGTACACCTGTGCACTAATCATGATGTCAGATCAGCATCTTGATGTGGCACACCTGTGAGGTGGGATGGATTATCTCAGCAAAGCAGAAGTGCTCACTATCACACATTTAGACAGATTTGTGAACAATGTTTGAGAGGAATGGTAATATTGTGTATCTGGAATGAAGTTTAGATCTTCAAGTCCATCTCATGAAACATGGGAGCAAAAACAAAAGTGTTGCGTTTATATTTTTGTTGAGTGTATATATATATGTATATATATGTATATATTTGTATATGTATATATTTGTTTTCCCCATTGTGGGACTAATAAAGGTTTCTTAATCTTAATCTTCGCAGGGGGGGGGGGGGTGATGCAGCTGGGAAACTTTTCTCCATAAAATAAATGTAAGAAACACAAAGCTAGTCAGGGTCAGACTTAATCTTGTCTAAGCAACCATCTTTGATGGTCACACCAGAGCAAAAGGCTCTTACAATTGGATATTTGAGTCCCTCATGATATCGCTTGATGGTCCGATTGGACACTGACTTGCCCATCAAATGTTACAAGGAAAAAAAATGAACGTTTCTAGCTTTCGCGGTTTGCTTGGTTTAGCCCGGGGAGGTGGTGCTTAAGAGTGGGTGAGCAGGCTGCAGCGGTGCGCAAGCTTGCGGTAGGGTCATCGGGAGGATGCGTGGGTGAGCAGGAGAGTGTGGCCATTGTTGGAAGGCAGTGTGCAGGGGCAAAGCTGACAGAGAGCGTTTCTACATCTGCTCATCACAGCAAAACAACCACATGTCAGAGTCACAGCGTGACTACGCCAGTATGACGTGCATAAAAGCACATCATAGCTGATGAGAAAGCAGCTCACGGCCATACTACTCTAGAAACACACAGAGGAGGAGGTCGCACAGCGGAGCAGAGCGTCGGAGAGAACAGCAGAAAAATTGCAAAAGGATTATTGTGCCTTTTTTGTTGGTTTTTGGACTATTGAAATTATTTTTCGTTAAAAGACAATTTTTACCTCGCTCCCCGCAGTCTGTCGGGGAGTAGTTTTTTGTTTGGGATTTATTTTTTTTTTAAAGACTTTTTCCAGAGTGGAAAAAGCACGCAAACATTATGGGTGATACCGGTGACAAAACAAGGACTGGGAAAATGACAAGACAATCGGACAACGGACAAAAAGAAAGGGAAAACGAACAGGTAAGTATGAAAAACGAAACGAGACAAATAAGTTGAGAAATTAACGAAAAAGAAGGAGAGATGGCCAGGAAGGGGACAGGCAGCCATGTTGCCAGCAGGTCGGAGTCACGGAAAGAGGGAGAAAATGAAAAATGATAAAGAACTGACTGTGCAGGTTGAACTAAAAGGAGAAGAAGTTGTTTCACCTATCGAATTAATCAGGGTGGTTCGATTGATGTGTGGGAACATTTGTGCGTGTACAAATACAGGGCCAAACAAATACGAAATTACAATGGGGAGTCGGGCAGGGAAAACGAAGCTCATTGACGGTTTTAAAATTGGCAACACAGTCGTAGAGGGAAAAGAAATTAATAATGATGAGCTGGTGGTGTCCTTCCTAGGTCTGCCAGCCTATATCAGTGATGAAGAGATTCTGGAGAAGCTGGAGTCTTGGCGTGTGTCTGCGGTGTCCCCGATAAAGCGCCAAATGTGGCCGGGGGACTAAGGTAGCTGACGGAACTCGCTTTGTTAAAGTAAAGTTTAATGAAGAGGTACAATCGCTGCCATATTCTGCAAAATTCAACACAGCAGGTGGATCAGAATTTTTTGAGTCATCCACGATCGGCAGGTCCGAGTCTGCATTCAGCCGGGTCACATCATGAGGGATTGCCCGGAATTTCTATGCAACAAGTGTGGGGCCCAGGGGCATTATGCCAGAGAATGCACAAAAAAATACAAAAATGCAAAATATGTTATAACAAAATGGAAAATTGTATGTGTGGAGGATAGCGAGGGAGAAATGGAAACTGGTGAAAGGGATGATGAGTTTATCATGGAGGAGAGTGAAGATCAGGAGGTGGAGTCAGAGGCGATAGCCAAGCAGCCGGCAGTAAGATTGACAGGCAGTGACACAGAGGCGCTTCTGGCAAAGGAGGGAGCTCCGTGTGTGGGCTCTGCTCTGGAGGGGGTAAGGGGAGCTCCAAAAACGGGCTCTGCCTTAGGTCCCGAAAACGTTAATGTCGTCGGCATGCCTGAGCCAGGTAGTGCTGGGATCAGCGCGGCGACAGCTGTGGATGCGGGGGTGAAGTTCCCTACCTGGAGGCTGTCGCGGAGAAGGCAGGAGCTGGTGCTGGGCTCGAGTTTGGATGACGCGGACTTCAGCACCGGCTCCCAGATAAACGCCACTCCAACTGATGTGGATGCCGCCTGTCGATCTAGCGCTTTTCTGCTGGCGGAAAAGGCTAGGGAAAAAGAAGCAGCCTCTGTTTCCACACACCTAGGTCGAAGAGAGCTCTCCTCTGACTCTGACCTGGAAAGGGAAGCAGGGAAAAAACTACATCGAAAGAAATTACAGGAAAACAAACAGGGGAAACAAAGAGGGAGGAAAAAATAGGGGATTCAATAAAACACCGTTTCCACCTTACTTCTTGTAATGTTTTCTATCACGTCATTAAACATAGCAGGAACACGAACAATAGACAGGATTCTGGACATAATTAACAATATTCACACTGACATAATTTGTTTGCAAGAAGTAAGGTGGAAACAAACAATAATAGATCAAGTACGGAAAACATGGGGTGGGGATTTTTTCTTTACCCCTGGGCCCCAGCTGAGGGCGGGTACAGCAACCCTTGTAAGGCCGGGCCTCCCTCATGATATGACCTGTGTGCACGCGGGGGACGAGGGCCGGCTGGTCGTGGTTGACTCGAAAACTAATTAAAAAAAAGTAAGAATAATTAATATATGTAATAGTAATAGTGAACTAGAAAGAAAAGATTTTTATAAGAATAAATTAATTAAATGGTGACGGATTATAGTATAATAGGAGATTTTAATACATATATATAAACTAGTAATGATATAGCAAATAGAAATATAAGAAATGATACTAGTAGACATGAATTATTTAATATAATGGCAAAGTTGTCATGGTTTCAACCAGAGATGGACAATTTCCATTCTCCAGTGGCTCCGGTGCTCCCTGCCTGGGCCGTTCGTACAGCACCCGCTCCCTTCACGGCTTCACCACGGATAACACCACTCACTTCCGGTTCCGCCCGGAGGCGGGCTCCCTAGAAAGAAAAGGACCCGTTAAAAGACAATTTTTACCTCGCTCCCCGCAGTCTGTCGGGGAGTAGTTTTTTGTTTGGGATTTATTTTTTTTTTAAAGACTTTTTCCAGAGTGGAAAAAGCACGCAAACATTATGGGTGATACCGGTGACAAAACAAGGACTGGGAAAATGACAAGACAATCGGACAACGGACAAAAAGAAAGGGAAAACGAACAGGTAAGTATGAAAAACGAAACGAGACAAATAAGTTGAGAAATTAACGAAAAAGAAGGAGAGATGGCCAGGAAGGGGACAGGCAGCCATGTTGCCAGCAGGTCGGAGTCACGGAAAGAGGGAGAAAATGAAAAATGATAAAGAACTGACTGTGCAGGTTGAACTAAAAGGAGAAGAAGTTGTTTCACCTATCGAATTAATCAGGGTGGTTCGATTGATGTGTGGGAACATTTGTGCGTGTACAAATACAGGGCCAAACAAATACGAAATTACAATGGGGAGTCGGGCAGGGAAAACGAAGCTCATTGACGGTTTTAAAATTGGCAACACAGTCGTAGAGGGAAAAGAAATTAATAATGATGAGCTGGTGGTGTCCTTCCTAGGTCTGCCAGCCTATATCAGTGATGAAGAGATTCTGGAGAAGCTGGAGTCTTGGCGTGTGTCTGCGGTGTCCCCGATAAAGCGCCAAATGTGGCCGGGGGACTAAGGTAGCTGACGGAACTCGCTTTGTTAAAGTAAAGTTTAATGAAGTACAATCGCTGCCATATTCTGCAAAATTCAACACAGCAGGTGGATCAGAATTTTTTGAGTCATCCACGATCGGCAGGTCCGAGTCTGCATTCAGCCGGGTCACATCATGAGGGATTGCCCGGAATTTCTATGCAACAAGTGTGGGGCCCAGGGGCATTATGCCAGAGAATGCACAAAAAAATACAAAAATGCAAAATATGTTATAACAAAATGGAAAATTGTATGTGTGGAGGATAGCGAGGGAGAAATGGAAACTGGTGAAAGGGATGATGAGTTTATCATGGAGGAGAGTGAAGATCAGGAGGTGGAGTCAGAGGCGATAGCCAAGCAGCCGGCAGTAAGATTGACAGGCAGTGACACAGAGGCGCTTCTGGCAAAGGAGGGAGCTCCGTGTGTGGGCTCTGCTCTGGAGGGGGTAAGGGGAGCTCCAAAAACGGGCTCTGCCTTAGGTCCCGAAAACGTTAATGTCGTCGGCATGCCTGAGCCAGGTAGTGCTGGGATCAGCGCGGCGACAGCTGTGGATGCGGGGGTGAAGTTCCCTACCTGGAGGCTGTCGCGGAGAAGGCAGGAGCTGGTGCTGGGCTCGAGTTTGGATGACGCGGACTTCAGCACCGGCTCCCAGATAAACGCCACTCCAACTGATGTGGATGCCGCCTGTCGATCTAGCGCTTTTCTGCTGGCGGAAAAGGCTAGGGAAAAAGAAGCAGCCTCTGTTTCCACACACCTAGGTCGAAGAGAGCTCTCCTCTGACTCTGACCTGGAAAGGGAAGCAGGGAAAAAACTACATCGAAAGAAATTACAGGAAAACAAACAGGGGAAACAAAGAGGGAGGAAAAAATAGGGGATTCAATAAAACACCGTTTCCACCTTACTTCTTGTAATGTTTTCTATCACGTCATTAAACATAGCAGGAACACGAACAATAGACAGGATTCTGGACATAATTAACAATATTCACACTGACATAATTTGTTTGCAAGAAGTAAGGTGGAAACAAACAATAATAGATCAAGTACGGAAAACATGGGGTGGGGATTTTTTCTTTACCCCTGGGCCCCAGCTGAGGGCGGGTACAGCAACCCTTGTAAGGCCGGGCCTCCCTCATGATATGACCTGTGTGCACGCGGGGGACGAGGGCCGGCTGGTCGTGGTTGACTCGAAAACTAATTAAAAAAAAGTAAGAATAATTAATATATGTAATAGTAATAGTGAACTAGAAAGAAAAGATTTTTATAAGAATAAATTAATTAAATGGTGACGGATTATAGTATAATAGGAGATTTTAATACATATATATAAACTAGTAATGATATAGCAAATAGAAATATAAGAAATGATACTAGTAGACATGAATTATTTAATATAATGGCAAAGTTGTCATGGTTTCAACCAGAGATGGACAATTTCCATTCTCCAGTGGCTCCGGTGCTCCCTGCCTGGGCCGTTCGTACAGCACCCGCTCCCTTCACGGCTTCACCACGGATAACACCACTCACTTCCGGTTCCGCCCGGAGGCGGGCTCCCGACAACGTCGCTCCTCCCGTCTCGGCCTTTCCTCAACACTAGAGGGTCTTCGACCCTGGGTTCCAGCCCAGGCCCTGACGAACCCTCAGCTCCGGGTCCCAGTCCTGACCCTGGTAGGGTTCTGTCCCCAGTTCCCTGTCCAAGTCCTGGTGGGGTTCCGTCCCCAGTTCCCTGTCCTCAGCCTGGTGGTGTTCCGTCCCCGAGCTCCAGTCCTCAGCCTGGTGGGGTTCCGTCCCCGAGCTCCAGTCCTCAGCCTGGTGGGGTTCCGTCCCCGAGCTCCAGTCCTCAGCCTGGTGGGGTTACGTCCCCGTCTTCCTGTCCTGACCTTAGTGGTCCACCGCTCTCCAGTCTGGACCCTGGAGGGTCTCCTGCCTCGTCTTCAGCTCGGGCTTCCTGTCCGGACCCTGGAGGGTCTTCTGCCTCGTCCTCGGCTCTGGTTTCCTTTCCGGACCCTGGAGGGTCTTCTGCCTCATCCTCGCCGGCGTTCTGCCCGGACCCTGGAGGGTCCGCAGCCTAGTCTCCGCCGACCTTCTGCCCCGACCCTGGTGGGTCAGCCTCATCGTCTCCGCCAACCTTCTGCCCTGACCCTGGAGGGTCAGCCTCCTCGTCTGGTGGGTCAGCCTCCTCGTCTCCGCCGACCTTCTGCCCTGAACCTGGTGGGTCAGCCCCATCGTCTTCGCCAGTCTTCTGCCCGGACCCAGGAGGGTCCGTCTCACCTTCCATCTCTGTTGTTTTCCCGCCCGTCTCTATCTCTGCTGTTCTTCCGCCCAGACCCTGGAGGGTCTGCAACCTCGTCTCTGGTGTTCCCCTGCTGTTTCTCTCGACCCTGGGAAATCTCGGCCTTCTCAGCCTCTGGCCTTGCTCTCTGAGCCCCCCCAGACTTCGTCACGCTGAGTTTTTGTTTTCTGGACCCTTATTAGACTGATTTTTTGCTCCCTGTATTTTTGTTCAGACTTGTGGTTTCTAGTGGAACGTCTGGGAGCCGTTCCTTGAGGGGGGGAGGGGTACTGTCATGGTTTCAACCAGGTCTTTTATTTTGTAGTTCATTTTCTGTTTGTATTAGTTTTAGTTTTACTAGTCACTTCCTGTTTTATTTTGAAACTTGATCTCCCCCTTGTGTTTCAGTTCTTCATGTGTGCTCCCTTCCCCCTCCTGTGATTACCTGCTCCGCCCTAATGTGCTTCACCTGTGTCCAATTGTCTTCCCGCCCTCCTGTGTACAAAGCCTGTGTGTTTCCTGCCCCTTGTTGCCAGTTCGTTTTGTGAGTTATCCATGCGACACAGCCGTCCAAGTAGTAGTAGTTGTGATTTCCCCAGTGAGTTTTCGAGTAAGTTTTTTCGATTTTCCTGTGTATCACCTGTTTTGATCGGACTACTGTTTTTGCCTTGCCCTTTGTGTTACCTCTGCCTCGCGGACTGAACTTCTGTGTACCGAACCTAGCCTGCAATAAAACACTGAGTTTGCTTTCACCTCTGGCTAAGTCTGCATTTGTGTCTCCCATCTTACAATTCCTCTGACAAAAGTATAATATAGTGGACATGTGACCTCAACCCTGGTGTGTGCGACTACTCCAGGAGACAACTAGTTAAAGGAACACTGAAACAAACAAGAATTGACCTGGCACTGGTGTCTCCTGGGGTGGTCGCAGATGTGGACACCGTCAGATTCTTCTTCCGGCTTCCGGCGCTGTAGGAGACGGCTGCCTTACCAGTGTCTCCTACGCACCCAAGTGTTTCTTACTTTCTTTAAACGTTTTTCTCTACTTATTTTACGTATCCTGTGGATATATTTTATTTCTAATATGGCACCACCATGCGACAGTCGTCTTGTTTATTCAAGAGAAGAACTTTTTGCACTGCAGACTGACATCGGAATGCAGCACAATGTCCCAGCAGAGCTGAGGAGGAAGTACAGGGGCTGCAAGGCAGGAGTAAAAGTAAAGGCTGCACATAGATGTTTTAAGCCAGCGATCCCCTCAGTAATAATGGGGAACGTGAACTCACTACCGAATAAGATGGACGAGCTGTCTACGCTGAACAATCAACGGAGTTACCGTGAGTGCAGCTTATACATCTTTACCGAGACGTGGCTCACTGATGTGATACCGGATGCTAACGTGGATCTACCGGGCTTTACTGCTGTGAGAGCCGGCAGAGACACGAATTCTTGCAGGAAGAGCAGAGGTGGGGGGGGCTCATCATATACGTGAACAGGCGTTGGTGTTGCCCAGGACATGTCTCGGTGAAAAAGGTACTGTGTTGTTAGGACTTGGAACTGTTAGCGGTTAGCCTGCGGCCATATTACTTGCCGAGGGAGCTAAGTCACATGATCGTGCTCTGTGTTTACGCCCCACTGAGCACGGACGCATCAGCTGCCTGTGAGAAGATGCACAGAGTAACAGCAAAGCTGCAGACAAAGCACCCCGAGGCGTTTATGGTCATATCTGGGGACTTTAACCATGCTTCCCTGGACTCCACCTTGACCTCCTTCCACCAGGCTGTAGACTGTCCCACAAGGCAGAACATAACAATAGACCTGCTGTACACCAACGTGAAGGACGCCTACAGAGCCACCCCCCTACCCCCACTTGGAAAGTCTGACCATAACCTGGTCCACCTGCAGCCACAGTACACTCCCCCTGGTCAAAAGGATGTCCAAAACCACTTGTTTAATCAGGAAGTGGTCACCTGAAGCAGAGGATGCTCTGAGGGACTGCTTTGACACCACTGACTGGGATGTACTGCTGAAAACACATGGCGAGGACATTGAGGAGCAGACTCACTGTCTGACAGACTACCTTAACTTCTGCCTGGACGTAGTCTCCCCAAACAAGTCTGTCCGCTGTTACCCAAATAACAAACCTTGGGTAACACAAGATGTTAAAGCTGCCCTCAACAGGAAGAAGGTGGCCTTCATGAACAGAGACAGAGAGGCTATTCAATCAGCACAGCGGGAGGTGAAACAACGCCTGAAAGAGGCAAAAGACAGCTACAGGAGGAAGGTTGAGAAGAAACTGAGTGAGAGACGCATGAAGGAGGTCTGGGATGGTGTCAACACCATCACAGGCTACAGATCAAAGGCCAAAACAGAAGGGGGGACAGTGGAGGAAGCAAACAGGCTGAACAACTTCTTCAACCGCTTTGACCAGCCCACTATCCCCCCCTCCTCACTGCAGTGTATGACCCCCCTGACTCCACCCCCTGTGCAGCCCTCTCCCCACCTATCACCCCCTCCCCCCATCTCAACACCCTTCACCCCCCCCCCCCCCCATCTCAACATCCATCCATTACAGCAGACCAGGTGAGGAGAGAACTGAGGAGGCTTGACCCAAGGAAAGCGGCGGGCCCAGACAGGGTGCCTTCTCGTCTGCTGAGGACCTGCGCTGCTGAACTGGAGGAACCAACTCCAGCATGTCTTCAATCTCAGTCTCAGTCTGGGGAGAGTGCCTACCCTCGCGGCCTCGCGGTAGCAGCCAGCCAGAGAAGCTCCGCACACCGCGGGTGTATTAAGTTGTTTTTCGTAATTTATTCCTACTCTACACACTCTACTTCGTACTAAATTGAAGTATAAGCGGTCAGGCACTGCAATAATGCGTCTTTTTCGGACTTTCTTCGTGGTCTTCATCGCTTTTGGAGCACTTTTATCATGCCGCGTCTCGGCCGTGACGGAAACACGCCAGGGCTCCATTGTTTACACCAGGGATCAGCTGATGAGTCTCCAGCACAGCGGGATGTATGGCCAGCGACACGAAATCCCCAAAGAACTAAGAAGGAAACAACGTGGAAGCAGAGGGGGCAAAAGAAGACAGCTGAGGAAAAGAAGATACAAGCCGTATCTTCCTTCTATCGTCATGGGTAATGTTAGATCACTGGGTAATAAGATGGAAGAGTTAACATCTCTCACAAAGAGCGAGTGTGTGTTTCGTGAGGCGTCTGTAATGTGCTTTACAGAGACGTGGCTGCACGCAAACATACCGGACTCTACCGTGAGTTTAGCCGGCTTTCAGTTGGTACGGGCGGACAGGAACTGCACCGAGAGCGGCAGGAAGAAAGGAGGGGGACTGGCGCTCTACGTGAACAACCGGTGGTGCAGCCCGGGACACGTTACGGTAAAGGAGCGTGTGTGCAGCCCGGACATTGAACTGCTAGCGGTGAGTCTACGTCCGTATTATTTGCCCAGAGAGTTCTCTCACGCCATTGTACTCGTTGTTTACATTGCTCCCTCGGCTGAGGCGTCGCGGGCTACTGACGTCATCAGCTCTGTGACCGCGAGGCTTCAGACCCAGCACCCTAATGCCTTCATAGCGATTTCTGGCGATTTTAACCATGTTAATCTGAAATCAACTCTGCCCACTTTCAAGCAGTTTGTGGACTGTAAAACAAGAGAAAATAAAACTCTAGATTTACTGTATGCTAATGTTAAAGAGGCATACAGCTCCATAGCTCTCCCTCCCTTGGGCAGATCAGACCATAGCCTAGTCCACCTCAAACCCCAGTATATACCAGCAGTACAGCGGCAGCCGGTGACCACCAAAACTGTACGGAGGTGGACACCGGAAGCCCTGGAGACCCTGCAGGGATGTTTTGAGGTGACTGACTGGGATGTGTTCTGTGACACCCACGGTGAGGATGTAGACACACTCACAGACTGTATCACAGAATATGTTAATTTTTGCACAGATTCTCTAATCCCCACCAGGTCAATACGCTGCTTTCCAAACAATAAACCATGGGTGACAAAGGACATCAAGGCATCACTCAACAGAAAGAAGACAGCCTTCTTGAGTGGAGACAGAGAGGAGATGAGGAGGGCCCAGGCAGAGGTGAGGGAGAAGATTGGAGAGGGCAAGGAGAGCTACAGGAGGAAGCTGGAGAGCCAACTTGCCCGGAACAACTTGAGGGAGGTATGGAGTGGTATGCGAACCATCACCGGCCACAATAGGATCTCCGACCAGCTGATGGATGGAGATCTGCAGGAGGCCAACCAGCTGAACCTGTTTTTCAACAGGTTTGATAGTCCACTCCCTGACCACCCTCCCCCTCCCTGTGATGCACCATTAACACCTGTCGATAACAACAATGTACCTCCTCCTCCTCCCCCTCCCCCTAACCACACTAACCAGTTTCACCTCCCCATCAATAACATCACCCTGCCCCCCTTACCCCACCTCCCATTAACAACCCCCCACCCTCCCCCTTCAGATCTCTCTCTCTGCTCTTCTGTGTCCACAGTTACCATCACCACAGAAGATGTGAGGAGGGAGTTCAGTCGCCTACGACCGGGAAAAGCTGCAGGACCGGACGGACTCAGCCCCAGAGTACTCAGGGACTGCGCCACACAGCTGTGTGGGGTCTTCCAGCACATCTTCTCCCTGAGTCTGAGCCTGATGACTGTCCCTGCCCTGTGGAAGACAACATGCCTTGTTCCTGTGCCCAAGACCAAACATCCAAGCACACACAGCGACTACAGACCAGTTGCTCTGACTTCACATGTGATGAAGTCTCTGGAGAGGCTGGTCCTGAAACACCTGCGTGCTGTTGTGGAACCATCGCTGGACCCCCTGCAGTTTGCTTACCAGCCCCGTATTGGAGTGGAGGACGCCATCATCTACCTGCTGCACAGAGCACACACCTACTTGGAGGAGGCAGGTAACACTGTTAGAATCATGTTCTTTGATTTTTCCAGTGCGTTTAACACCGTGCAGCCTGCCCTTTTGAATAGGAAGCTCCTGGACATGCAGGTAGAGACCCCACTGGTCACCTGGATCACTAACTATCTTACAGGTCGACCACAATTTGTGAGGTTGAGGAACACCGTCTCGGACACGATAGTGAGCAGCACGGGGGCACCCCAGGGCACGGTACTGTCTCCATTCCTGTTCACACTCTATACATCGGACTTCAGACACTGCTCACAGTCCTGCCACCTGCAGAAGTTCTCGGATGACTCTGCCATTGTGGGCTGTACCAGCAGAGGTCGGGAGGCGGAGTATATGAGTGTGGTGGACAGCTTTGTGGAGTGGTGCGGACAGAACCACCTGCAGCTGAATGTCACAAAGACAAGAGAGCTGGTGGTGGACTTCAGGAAGCACCAGACACTCCCTAACCCGGTCAGCATCAAGGGTACCAACGTGGACATTGTGGACAGCTACAAATACCTGGGTGTCCACATTGACCACAAACTGGACTGGTCCACAAACGCAGAGGCAATATACAGGAAGGGACAGAGTCGCCTGTATCTACTGAGGAGACTCAGGTCCTTTAACGTCTGCCAGACCATGCTGCAGATGTTTTACCACTCGGTGGTCTCCAGCGTCATCTTCTACGCTGTAGTGTGCTGGGGCAGCAGGATGAAGGCGGCCGACACCAACAGACTCAACAAGCTCATTAGGAAGGCTGGCTCGGTGCTGGGAGTGGAGCTGGAGTCTGTGGTGGAGGTGACGGAGAGGAGGATACTGAGGAAACTCCTCAGTATTCGTAACAACACGTCTCACCCCCTGCACGACACACTGCTGTCCTACAGGAGCACATTCAGTGGTAGACTGAGACTACCGAGGAGCAGCACAGAACGCCACAGGAGGTCCTTCCTGCCAGTGGCCATCAGACTGTATAACTCCTCCCCTTTCTGTAGGGAGAAGCGCTAGATAATCATGTCAGGCATCACTGTCATTCCTATATTATGTTTACTTAGCACCTTATATCTCCATATTGTATCCATGTATCATATATTGTGCTCATACCGTGTACTGTACTCTTTTTGGATTATAGTGACACTTATACTCTGTACTTAACTGCACTTAATGTAACTTAATACCTCTGGCACAAGAATTTCCTTCGGGATTAATAAAGTTTTATCTTATCTTATCTTATCTTATCTTAAAACATCCTGTGTTGTTCCAGTTCCAAAGAGAATCTGCCCTCAGGAGCTGAACGACTACAGACCGGTGGCACTCACATCACAGCTGATGAAGACAATGGAGCGGCTCATCCTCGACCTCAAGCCCCAAGTGCATCAGGCTCAGGACCCCCTATAGTTTGCCTACCGGGCAGGTGTGGGTGTGGAGGACGCCATTCTCTACCTCCTACACCGTGTTCAAGCACATCTGGACAAAGGGAGGGGCACAGTGAGGATTATTTTCTTGGACTTCTCAAGTGCCTTCAACACCATCCAGCCCCTGCTGCTACTGGACAAACTGAGGGAGATGTCAGTGGACCACTACTTGGTGTCCTGGATTGCTGACTACCTCACAGAGAGACCGCAGTACGTCAGACTAAAGGACACCACATCAGACGCTGTCATCAGCAGCACTGGAGCTCCCCAGGGGACGGTGCTGGCCCCCCTCCTCTTCACCCTTTACACCTCAGATTTCTGCTACAACTCAGAACTGTGTCACATCCAGAAGTTTGCAGATGACACAGACATCGTGGGGTGTATCAGGGATGATGGAGAGGATGAGTACAGAAGTGTAGTCAGCGACTTTGTCACCTGGAGTCAGGTGAACCATCTCCAGCTTAACACCTCAAACACTAAGGAGCTGGTCCTCGACTTCAGGAAGTCCAGCCCACAGCCACGTCCAGTGACCGTCAGGGACGACGAGGTGGAGATCGTAGGCAACTACAAGTATCTCGGGTTGTGGCTGGACAACAAGCTGGACTGGACATGCTGTACAGATCACCTGTACAAGAAGGGCCAGAGCCGTCTGTACTTCCTGCGAAGACTGGGAGCCTTCAACATCTGCAGGAAACTCCTGTGGATGTTCTACCAGTCTGTGGTGGCCAGTACACTTTTTATGCTGTTGTCTGTTGGGGGGGTAACATAAACAAAAGTTGTGCTAACAGGCTGGACAGACTTATCAGGCGGGCTGGCTCTGTGGTCGGCATGAAGCTGGACTCCCTGGTGACAGTGGCAGAGAGGAGAACACTAAGAAAACTCCTGGCTATTGTGGACGATGCCAGTCATCCTCTGCACACTGTCATCAGCGCAACAGTGAGTGACCACTCGCTTCTCCGGGTGATTCTGAGAGGGGCAAGCAGGCTCAGGAACGGAGGATTATGGATATTAAATAATGAAATATTAGAAATATTAGAAAATGAAATAAAATAAATAATTATATAGAAATGATTAAAAACGAAATAGATGAAGTAGAGGATCCACTAGTATGGTGGGAGGACGTTAAAAATCAATTGAAAAAATGTGCATCAGAGAGTGCAAAAGAAAGAAATGGGAAGAGAACAAGGAGGAAAAAGAATTATTGGAAATCATTAAAACAGAAACGGAAAAAATAATGAAAGATCCGGGGAGGGATATGGGAATTTTAGCAGGTGCGCAGGGAAAACTGCACAACTTAACCATTCAGAAATGCAAAGCAGCAGCAATTAGGGCCAAAACAAAGTATTTAGTGGAGGGGGGAAAGTCATCAAGCTATTTTTAAGGATTAGAAAAACAGAAACAGGGGAGCGCATACATACATAATTTAGTAAACAGTGAGGGAGGGCAAGAAACGTTTTAAAAACACAGGAATTTTATAAGAAACTATACAGCAGCGAAGGAACGGATGAGGAGAAATCAAAAAACATATACAATTGTTGGAGAGAAAATTGGATGAAGCGGACAGGAATTTCTGTGACTCCGACCTCACCACTCAACAAATCGGATGCAATAAAATCACTTAACACCAAACGAAGCCCGGGATGGGACGGGTTAACGGCCGAATTCTATCAAGCGTTCGGCCGTTGCCTTGCTCCCATCCTGGGCAAAGTATTCACACATATTGAACAGACACAGAGAGTCACAGAGGGGTTTGCAAGAGGGGTGATCACTTTAGTTTACAAAAAGAAAGGTGATAGGGACAGATTAGAAAATTATAGTAATAATTATATAATAATTAGTTTACTAAACACAGATTACAAGATAGTTGCACGGGTGTTAGCAAATAGATGAGGTGGTGGGAAGCACTCGGGACATCGCTGACTCGATCCTGGCCGTCAGATGCCTGATAAAGCACATGTACACCGAAGGGGGTTTTCTGATTAGTGTAGATTTTGAGAAGGCTTTTGACCGTGTGGAACACTTTCTGTGGCAGGTCATGGAAAGGATGGGTTTCGGGGAGCGGTACATAAATTGGATCAGGATTCTGTATAAAGGAGCCACCAGCTATGTCAAGCTAAACGGCACACGCACCGGTGCGTTTCCGTTAAACAGGTTGATCCGACAGGGCTGTCCACTGTCTGCCATGCTCTTCAGCTTGGTGACTGAGCCTCTGGCGGAAGCGGTCAGACAAAATGTAAATATTGTAGGGCTTAGGGTAAATGATTCCGAGTGCTGCAAAATTGTGCAGTACTGTTAGGTGAAAGATTTTATTTTGTATAATGATGTTATGTGGTGTGGGTCTACATATCTAGAAGTGTGTCCCTAACATGAAGTTTTCTGTTTCTGCATGCATATTACTGTAATGTGTTTTATAAGTACTTATGTGTGAAGTAAGTTTTACAGAAGATCAGTTAGCTGTTGTCTGCTCTTTGGAGACAGCTCTGGTTGATATCAAGCTAAGGTTGTAAATCTAGATCTTGACAGAAAGGATGTGTTCACCTCCATGACCCAATTTTACGACCCACCCTTCCTGTGAGTTTGTCTTCCTGGTCACCTCCAGATCCGACCCACAGCCTATGAGATGTTAGGACTTAAAGTGAACTTACATGGGGGAAGAGGTGTAAGCTTTTATGGGGCGTCATAAAGTCGCTCGTATGGGACAGTGATCATTGTCGTGGTGAACTTATCTTCAACTTAGGTTTATGACTGACAAAAGGGGACCCCCTGCTATTTCCTTTCTGTTTTCTCCTGACTCTCAGGTTTAACCATTACCAAATAAGGTAAACTAAATATCAGTTGAGCTGACCCCATTGGTGCAGAGTTAGGGAAGGACATGATTTTATGGGATCTCAAGATAGGATAAAAGGTGTTTACAAAAGAATGGGATGTTGTTCTCTGGCTGTGAGGCCGGGCAATCACAGAGATCTCTGTTTGTGTGACTCAGAATTTGTTTCTTTACTGTTAGAATAAATTGTAATTTTGAGACCAGATATTGTCCACTTCTTCTTAGTCAAAGAACCGGGGAAGATAAACGAAAGGATCCAGAAGATTTTACTTCCACAACAGTACGCGGATGATACCAATATTATGGTTAGAGATAGGGACAGTGTTAGCGAGGTGGTGGACACTATTAATAATTACTGTAAAGCATTGGGTGCAAGAATGAATTTAATTAAATCACAAATTTTGATGTGTGGGGATGTACAGGGCACTGATAACACGTGGGGTTTTAAGGTAGCTGAAGGGGAACTAAAGGTGCTTGGGGTGTGGTGTGGACATGATGAGGTGAGGGCAAATGAAAAAAACTGGGGGATTTTAACAGACAATATTAGAAACATAACAAACATATGGAAACAATGACAACGGCATCAGGGGAAAAATAACAGTCATCAATTCACTCATGATGTCCACAATAAACCACACACTGGCTGTCTGTCCTCTGTCCCCGCAGCAGGAGAGTAACATCAGCAGAATCATCGGTGGCTTCCTGTGGAGGTCTAGTATGAACTAGGTGGCCCATGACGTCATGATCCAGCCCGAGGAAAGGGGTGGCCTGAGACTCATTTCAATTAATGCACGGAGAAAAGCCCTCAGAGTTAAGCTGGTTAAAAAACTAATAGATACAAACAACAACGCAACATGGAAAAAAATAATAATGAAAGATCTGGGTCTTGGGCTGCCCCTGGGGATCTGGGCACTCTGCCAGATGAAGCCGCCAAAGAGTGGGGCGAGGATGGACCCTCTGGCAGAGGAGATCATGACGGCGTGGGATGAGGTGAGGCCTCTACTGGAAGCTAGGGTCGGCGGCATCCTACAGGCGATCGCGCAGCCCCTCTTTAACAACCCAGAGGTTACCTGGGGAGGGAAGGAGGTGGTCTGCACGGCCCTGGAACGAGCTGGAGTAGTCCAGCTCGGGGATGTCGTCGACCCAGCCAGTAGTTTTGAAGCTGCGGGGACCCTGGCCATCTTAAGAGAAAAAAAGATACGGTTTAATCAAAATGTAATAGAGGATATCTTTGAAAAGCTGGTTACTGCTGTTCCCCAGCGCTGAATAAAGGCGCTGGGGAACAGCAGTAACCAGCTTGTGTGTAACCAGCAATTGAGGACTTTAGGTTCCTTCCTGCCTTTGATCTCCCAATTCTGGGCATTTGGTAACCACGGTAACCGCGTCTGATATACAGTTAGACGCTCTCCTCACCATTACCTGCTAACCGACATCTTCACTTTTGGTCTCTGATGGGCAAAAAGAAGCAAGACGCGCATAAAAATACATCATGACTGATACCAAAGCAGGTGACAAAAACTACAGAAGAAAGGCTACAAAAGCCACATAGGTTGTTTATTGGCTACAAAGGCTACAACAGATGTGGTTTGGACGCACACACACGTGTAAGAAAAGAAGCAAAGCTGACAGAGAGCGCTTTTTTCTTACACGTGTTTCCTTTTTTCTTCAAACATCTGCTCATCACTGCAACACAATGACCTCAACGGTACCAGGGGCAGGAGGATTTTCACCCAGCGCGGTTTGCTTGGTTTAGCCCGGGGAGGGGTGATTAAGGGTGGGTGAACAGGTTGTGGCGGTGCGCAAGGTGGCAGTGGGGTTCGTGGGAGGATGCGTGGGTGAGCAGGAGAGTGTGGGCATTGTTGGAAGGCAGTGTGCAGGGCAAAGCTAACAGAGAGCGTTTCTACATCTTCTTATCGGAGCAAAGCAACGACACGTCAGAGCCACAGCATGACCACGCCAGTATGACGTGCATAAAAGCACGTCGTAGCTGAGGAGAAAGCAGCTCACTAGTGTTGGGAGGTTCGACTCTTCTTACTGACTCAAATCAGTTACTCTCGAACCCTCACGTGAACGAATCTTATTGTGAGTCATTTCGTTCATTTCGTTCATTTTTACAGCCGGTGGCGCCGTGTCCCTCTGTAGTATAGTGCCGCGCATTGATATGGGACAAAGTATAATAAGTATAACTACCACAAGCAATTCAAAGCATGTGAAAACATAAGAGGGCAAATACACACCACGGTACAGTGACTTCTGTCCTGCATCCTCCCTGCCAGTGTTGTTTAACAGTGCCACAGTGACTAGGTAGCTGTCACGTGACAAATGAACGAGAGTGTACTGCTTCACACACACATGAGCTGTGAACGAGAACGAATCTGTGCAGCCTGTGGAGCTTGTCACGTGACAAATGAACGATGAACGAGAACGAGGAGAACGAATCTACAGCTCTGATCCGTGCAGCCTGAGCAGCCTATCATGTGACAAATGAACGATGAACGAGAACGAGGAGGAGAACGAATCTACAGCTCTGATCCGTGCAGCCTGAGCAGCCTTGGTTACATATGATTTCATGACTGGATAATGTACTATTATATTTATTATTTAATGGCAGAGTATAACACAAAACATGATGTCATTTTAGAAAGCATTTATTTACAAACACACTTTACATTATATACACAATAACACTACACATCAACAACAAGCAAAGACCATTAATTATAATTTCATGAATACATAGCGTTTGCCTGGTGTCACGTGACAAATTGAGGAGCGTCAGATATCAGACATTCATTTCCTTGTTTGTTTCTGAGTCCACAGCCCCGCAGCTGAGCTTCAGCTCTCGCGTGACAAATGAGCAATCCGGAACGATTCGTATGAACGATTCGTATGAACGATCTGTGAACGAGTCGCAAGTTCCTTTGCTGATCATTTGCTGCTGGCCAATTGGCACACAGCCTGAGTGGCTTGGCCGTCACGTGACAACAGAACGAAGATCCGGGGGCTACCGCGACTCAGGAACGAATCATATCTGTTTCCTGTCCTGCCAACTGAGCTTTATGCGGCTGCCTGCCATGTAGCGAAAGAACGAATCACTCACTGAGGGGACTCGTTACCCCGATTCATATAAAAGATTCGTTCATATCGAACGAATCGTTCACGAGCAACACATCACTACAGCTCACGGCCATACTGCTCTGGAGACGCCCAGAGAAGGAGGTCGCAAGCGGAGTGGAGTGCAGTTTTGGAGGGAAAACTTATTAAATTTCTTGTGCTTTATTTTGGATTTTTTTCGTTATTTATTGAACATTTTTCGTTAAAGTATATTTTTTTTCTCGCTCCCCGCAGTCTTTTGGCTGTCGGGGAGTAGTTTTTTGTCTGAAAAACTTTGTGTTTGTTGAAAATCGCTTTGACGGAGAGGAAAACGGGCCAATTAAACAGGATGGATAATAATGGTAACGAAAAACGGACTGGAAGAATGACAAACCAAACGGAAAACGGACAAAAAGAGAAAGAAACTGTGAATGAGCAGGTAAGTATGGAAACGGGACGAGACGGGAAAACGAAAATATGAATGGAAGGGAGGGAGAGATGGCCGGGAAGGGGACAGACAGCCATGAAGCCACGAGGTCGGAGTCGCAGAGAAAGGGAGAGAGGGATAAAGCAGTAAATTACGAAAAAGATTTAACTGTGCAGGTGGAACTGAAAGGGGAAGAAATAGTTTCCCCTATTGAGCTGATCAGAGTGGTAAGGTTAATGTGTGGAAATATTTGTGCATGTAGAAGCACGGGACATAACAAATATGAGATCACAATGGGAAGTCAGGCGGGGAAACTGAAATTAATAGATGGGTTTAAAATAGGTAACACGGTGGTGGAAGGGAAAGAGATTAGCAATAACGAGCTGGCAGTGTCATTTCTGGGGCTGCCGGTGTATGTTACTGACAGGGAGATCCTGGAGAAGTTGGAGACATGGCGTGTATCGGCGGTGTCCCCCATAAAGCGCCGTATGTGGCCGGGGACAAGGGTGGCTGACGGGACGCGTTTTGTAAAGGTAAAATTCAATGAAGATGTACAATCGCTGCCATATTCGGCTAAATTTGATACGGCAGGAGGAGCTGAATTCTTCAGGGTAATACATGACCGGCAGGTCCGAGTGTGCCGGATCTGCATTCAGGAAGGTCATATTGTGAGGGACTGCCCGGATTTCACATGTAATAAATGCGGGGCTCAGGGGCACTACGCAAGAGAGTGCACAAAAAGGGTGGAGAAATGTAAAATATGTTACAACAGAGTGGAAAGATGTATATGTGTGGTGGAGAGCGAGGAAGGGAATGAAATGGATGAAGGGAATGATGAGTCCAACGTCGAGGAAGACGAGGACCAGGAAGCGGAGACTGGGGCGGAGCCAATGGCGCAGGCAGAGAAGCCAGCGGTGAGCGAGACAGGTGGAGGGACGGAGGCACTCCCTGCGAGGGAGGGAGCTCCGAGAGCGGGCTCTGCTTCCGAGAGGGCGAGGGGAGCTCCAAAAATGGGTTCTGCCTTGGGTCCCGAGGAAGAGGAAATTATGTGCACGCCTGAGCCAGGTAGTGTGAGGATCAGTGCAGCGACAGAAAATGCAAACAAAAATGCAAAGCAGCAGCAATCAGGGCAAAAGCACAGTATTTGGTAGAGGGAGAAAAATCAACTAGTTATTTTTTAGGGCTGGAAAAGCAAAAGCAGGGGAGGGCATATATACATTCGTTAACAAATAGTGAGGGAGGGCAAGAAATACATTTGGAGGGAATTTTAAAAACAGCGCAAGCTTTTTATGGAAAGTTATTTGAAAGCGAAGGAACACACGTAGAATACTTGGAGAAAAAATTAGACACAACGGATAGGGATCTCTGCGACTCCGACTTCACAACACAACAAATCATAGATGCAATAAAGTCACTTAATACAAGGAAAAGCCCAGGATGGGACGGGTTGACGGCCGAATTCTACCAAGTGTTCGGCCGTTGCCGAGTATTCAGATACATAGAGCAGAGACAGGAGGTCACAGAGGGGTTTGCTAAGGGAATAATCACGCTGGTGTACAAAAAGAAGGGGGATAAAGGGAAATTAGAGAATTATAGGCCAATTAGTTTGTTAAACACAGATTATAAAATAGTAGCACGGGTGTTAGCCAATAGACTTAGAGTAGTGATAGAAGAGGTGGTGGGGGGCACTCAGGCATATGGCGTGCCAGGTAGAGACATTGCGGACTCGATCCTGGCCGTCAGATGCCTGATCAAGCACATGTGCACAACCACCGGGTATATAATTAGTGTAGATTTCGAGAAGGCTTTTGACCGCGTGGAACACTCCTTCTGATTAAGTTTGCTGACGACACCACCCTCATTGGACTCATCTCAGACGGGGATGAGTCTGCCTACAGGATGGAGGTGGACCGTCTGGTGTCCTGGTGTGCTGACAACAACCTGGAGCTGAATGCCCAGAAGACAGTGGAGATGACAGTAGACTTTCGGAAAGTGCCAGCTCCATCACCCCCCCTCACCCTGACAGACACCCCCATCTCCACAGTGGACTCTTTCCGCTTCCTGGGTACCACCATCACCCAGGACCTCAAGTGGGAGCTCACCATCAGCTCCCTCATCAAAAAGGCCCAGCAGAGGATGTACTTCCTGCGGCAACTGAGGAAACTCAAGGTGCCAGCCAGGATGATGGTTCAGTTCTACACGGCCATCATTGAGTCCATCCTCACCTCCTCCATCACAGTGTGGTACGCTGGGGCCACTGCCAGGGACAAGCACAGACTGCAGCGTGTTGTGCGCTCTGCTGAGAAGGTGATCGGCTGCAGCCTGCCATCTATCGAGGACCTGTACGTCTCCAGGACTCTGAGGCGTGCAGGTCGGATCACAGCTGACCCTTCTCACCCTGGACACGGACTCTTTGAGCCACTCCCCTCAGGCAGGAGGTTACGGTCCATTCGGACCAGAACCTCACGCCACAAGAACAGCTTCTTCCCCTCTGCTGTTGGACTGTTAAACTGTAATTAATGCACTGCTCTGCACTGTCTTCAGAAGGTCACTTTAGTATAGTCACTGCACAATGACGACTATTTGCACTGTTTACTCCATCTTGCACTACTTGCACATGAGTACCACCTCACCGATCCATGTGGTACCTGTTACATTATTACATTATTACACTGTTCCATTCGATCATATAAGGGTCTATGTTTACCATTTCATCTGCACAGTATTTTATGTTCTGTTCATTGTATGTCTGTTACGCCATGTCTGTCATGTAAATTTAGCCTTACTTTAGTTTATTTACTTAATTTTATCTTAGTTTTTATCTTATTGCATGTTAATTATTATATGTTCTTTGTATTCACCAATCACTAAGGCAAATTCCTAGTAATGTGAACCCCCTTCACTTACATGGCAATAAACATGATTCTGATTCTGATTCTGATAAGCTGGAAGCTGCCATTCCTCAGCGCTGGCTACAGCTGCTGAGGAGGGGTGGGGGAGGGGGGGGGGCCCAAATAACGCCATCTGCAGCTTCTCTCTTCCTCAGGCCGGGGAAAACTTGGAGGAGCTGAGGAGTGGCGCGGCCCCTGGAAACGTCCTGACCACCGACTTCCGGCTGAGACACAGAAGGTTGTTCTCCGGGGTAGTACTACACCAGATCAGCGGGGCGTTGGACAGGGGCTGCGCCACATGCAGGGCAGCCGAGGAGACATTGGAACACCTCTTCCTCGACTGCCCCGCCATCAACAACTTCCTGGCGTGGCTCAGACAGACTTTGGAAGAAAAAGCACACGGGAAATGGGCATCACAGGAAGAATGGAGACTGTTCACACTGTTTGGAGACCACATTAATAACAAAGGACAAAAAATCAGAAACATAACCGGACTTTTCGCAAAACACACCATATACACCATCAGGAACGCACGGAGGAAGGGAAACACTGGGTTGGCACTGAGAGGGTTTTTCACTCACAACTTGCAGATGTACATAAGCACAATGGTGAAGGGGCTAAAGGGGAAAAAGAGGGACGCACTTTTAGAGGGGCACAGTTTGTTTTATGAAGAGGGTGGTAGGGTGTATTTTAATTTTTAGGAAAATATCTTTTTGTTGTTTGTCGTTAAATTAGAAAATAGATGATTTTGTGTTTAAAATAGTCTTTTGTGAATTATGATGTGTCGATTTTTCATGTATATATTTTAATGAATATTTTGAGAATAAAAGATAAAAAAAAAGAAACGCCCGATCTCGTCTGATCTCGAAAGCTAAGCAGAGTCGGGCCTGGTTAGTACTTGGATGGGAGACCGCCTGGGAATACCAGGTGCTGTGAGCTTTTCTATCTTTGGACAATTGAGGACTTTAGGCTCTCCCCACCATTACCTGCTAACCGACATCTTCACTTTTGGTCTCTGATGGACAAAAAGAAGCAAGACGCGCATAAAAATACATCATGACTGATACCAAAGCAGGCGACAAAAACTACAGAAGACAGGCTACAAAAGCCACAAAGGTTGTTTATTGGCTACAAAGGCTACAACAGATGTGGTTTGGACGCACACACACGTGTAAGAAAAGAAGCAAAGCTGACAGAGAGCGCTTTTTTCTTACACGTGTTTCCTTTTTTCTTCAAACATCTGCTCATCACTGCAACACAATGACCTTGACGGTACCAGGGGCACGACTATCTGGTGGAGCACGGCACCAAAGACTACATCCTGGTGTCGTGCTCCACCAGATAGACGGGGCGTTGGAGAGGGGCTGTGCCACATGCGGGGCAGCCGAGAAGACCTTGGAACACCTCTTCCTCGACTGCCCCACCCTCAACAACTTCCTGGGCTGGCTCAGGGGGACACTAGAGGAGAAGGCACACGGGAGATGGAGGACAGAGGAAGAATGGAAACTCTTCACACTATTCGGAGATAACATCCAGAACAAAGGACAGAAAATAAGAAACATCGCCGGACTTTTTACAAAACACACAATATATACTGTCAGTAATGCACGGAGAAAGGGAAACACCGGGTTAGCACTGAAGGGGTTTTTCACTTTTTCATTTTCAGATGTATATAAGCACAATGGTGAAGGGGTTAAAAGGGAAGCAAAGGGATGCACTGTTAGAGGGGTACAGTTTGTTTTATGAAGAGGGTGGTAGGGTGTATTTTAATTTCTAGGAAAATAGTTTATTCTTTATTTTGTTGTTATTTTCAAGTTAGATGATTTTTCTTTGAATTATAGTGTGATGATTTTTCATGTATATATTTTAAGAGTATTTTGATAATAAAAGATAAAAAAAGAGAAAGAAATGCCCGATCTCGTCTGATCTCGGAAGCTAAGCAGAGTCGCGCCTGGTTAGTACTTGGATGGGAGACCGCCTGGGAATACCAGGTGCTGCAGCTTTTCTATCTTTGGACAATTGAGGACTTTAGGTTCCTTTCTGCCTTTGATCTCAGAATTCTGGACATTTGGTAACCATGGTAACGCGTCTAACTGTATGTCAGACGCGGTCCCCACAATTACCTGGGAACTTTTGGTTTTGGTCTTTGATGGACAACAAGAGTAAGACATGCAGAAAATACACCACAACTGATACCAAAGCAGGTCACAAAACCTACAGAAGACAGGCTACACAAGCTACGCAAGCTGTTTATTGGCTACAAAGGCTACAAAAGATGTTTAGGACACACATGCAAACACACGTGTTATGACCCTGGCTCAAGAAGTAGCAACATGACAGCATAGCAAGTGGTTTAAAATAAGATTTACATTTATTTACAAAATTAATTTACAACAGAACTGACAAAATAAACAAGATAGTGTGGTGTTGCTCTGCTCCTGCTGGCTGAGAGAGAGAGTGAAGAGTGGAGGAAGGGCCTTCTTATACCCTCAGCAGATGACCAGGTGCAGCTGATCAGTAGAAGGTCCCTGTTGATTGGGCATCTGAAACAAAGCACAGAACAAACAAAAAAATGGACACCCCAGTGGACGTAACACCTCCCCCCATAGAAGAGATGGCACACAAGGCATCTTATCTTTCCCATTAAACATTATTCAAATTTCAGCCCCAGCAGAATTTTAATTAACTCAAGTTTTCATACGCCATTTCAACACCACATCTACTTAATTTAAAAAGACATATGCCAAAATACTTAGTCAGAAAGATCTTAAACAAAATGGACAGTTTTTATCATCACAATGTGTCTTTTTCAACACCAAGTGTCTGAACGAAGTAGTATTACTACACACAAAGCGGCAACATCATGTGCTCTCTTCATTGGATACCAAGATGGCTTTAAACCAAATGAACCATCGGTTTCCTTGAATGAATGGCATAACTGCCTACGAATCATCTTTAGATGCACAAAAAACGAAAACCCATACCACTAAAAGACCTACACAAAAGGGTTTTCAGAAACAAAATAGCATTATTGCCCACGAATCATCTGAAGATGCACACAAAAGGAAAACCTAGCTACACAAAGTTCATTGGTAGAAGCCAAACAAAACTAAAGCACCATAATGAAGCCGCAGAACTCCCTGACAAGTTGCAGACACTCAACACAACAGTTCACGCCAGCCACAGTCCTCCCAAGAAACAAAATTGAAAACGGAGTACTAACAAAACTCAAAAAGGTAAACCCCAGTCCCTGACATCTTTCAGGACTACCTTATGCCTAACTGTGTTCTGTGAGGCGTGCCAGGCTCGAGGCAAAGGGCTACACAGTGTGTCCAGCTAGTCTTAAGTAGCCACACTGTGCAACATACCCCCAACAGGAACTGATGTTCCCACCCAGGATTACCTCAAAACAAAAAAGGCAAAATAATAAAGTAGTGAACCAATGGAAGAGCTGGACAGATCAGTCCAGCTGGTTCACTCGGCGCCTACCTTACCTGGGTTTACCACAGAACACAAAGGGAAGGACAACCTACACACCACATCACATAAGTAAAATAAACTCAGCAACACTTGCCATTCCTTAAAAGGTAACAAAATGTTCCCAGAAAGTCCCGGATGAGCCACCATATGTTACGACCCTGGCTCAAGAAGTAGCAACATGACAGCATAGCAAGTGGTTTAAAATAAGATTTACATTTATTTACAAAATTAATTTACAACAGAAGTAACAAAATAAACAAGATGGTATGGTATGGTATGGTATGGTATGGTATGGTGTGGTGTGGCTCTGCTCCTGCTGGCTGAGAGAGAGTGAAGAGTGGGAAGGGCCTTCTTATAACCTCAGCAGATGACCAGGTGCAGCTGATCAGTAGAAGGTCCCTGTTGATTGGGGATCTGAAACAAAGCACAGAACAAACCAAAAAAAAAAATGGACACCCCAGTGGACGTAACACACGCACATGTGCAAGAAAAGAAGCAAAGCTAACAGAGAGCTTTTTCTTTCCTTCCTTCTGTTTTTAACATCTCCTCATCACAGCAAAACAACGACATGTCAGAGTCACAGCGTGACTACGCCAGTATGACGTGCATAAAAGCACATCATAGCTGACGAGCAAGCAGCTCACGGCCATACTACTCTAGAAACGCCCAGAGGAGGAGGTCGCAAGCGGAGCAGAGCACAGCGTTTTGGAGGGAAACTTTGTACATTTCTTGTGCTTTCTTTTGGCTTTTTTTCGTTCTTTATTGAACATTTTTCGTTAAAGGATATTTTCTTCTTGCTCCCCGCAGTCTTTTGGCTGTCGGGGAGTAGTTTTGTGTTTGGAAACTTTGTGTTTTTTTTTGAAAGACTCTTTGACGGAGCGAAAGCAGGCCGATAAAAAGGATGGATAACACTGGCAATGAAAACAGGACTGGAGGAATGGCAAACCGAACGGAAAACGGACAAAAAGATAAAGAAACAGTGGAAGAGCAGGTGAGTATGGAAAAAAGGAAAAAGGAAAAAGGATGTGCAGTCTTTACCATACTCAGCCAAATTTAATATGGCAGGAGGAGCAGAATTTTTCCGGGTAATACATGACAGGCAGGTCCGAGTCTGCCGGATCTGCATTCAGCCGGGTCATATTGTGAGGGACTGCCCGGAATTCACGTGTAATAAATGTGGGGCTCTGGGGCACTATGCAAGAGAGTGCACACAAAGGGTGGAAAAATGCAGGGTGTGCTACAACAGAATGGAGAGGTGTATATGTGTGGTGGAGAGCGAGGAAGGGAACGAAATGGATGGAGGGAATGATGAGTCCAACGTCAAGGAAGACGAGGACCACGAAGCGGAGACTGGGGTGGAGCCAATGGCGCAGGCAGAGGAGCCAGCGGTGAGCGAGACAGGTGGAGGGACGGAGGCACTCCCTGCGAGGGAGGGAGCTCCGAGAGCGGGCTCTGCTTCCGAGAGGGCGAGGGGAGCTCCAAAAATGGGTTCTGCCTTGGGTCCCAAGAAGAGGAAATAATGTGCACGCCTGAGCCAGGTAGTGTGACGATCAGTGCAGCGACAGCTGTGGATGGGGGGGGGCGAAGTTCCCTGCCCGGAGGCTGTCGCGGAGACGGCAGGAGCTGGTGCTCGGCTCGAGTCTAGATGACGCAGACGTCGGCACCGGCTCCCAGTTAGAGGCCTCTCCAATGTCCGTTGATTCCACCTGTCGCTCCAGCGCCTTCCTGCTGGCTGAAAAAGCCAGAGAAAAGGAGGCTGCCCCTGTCTCTGCTTTCCTGGGCTGGAAAGAGCTGTCCTCCGACTCTGACCTGGAAAGGGAAGCGGGGAGAAGATTGAGCAAGAGAAAAGGCACAAGAGGCAAAACAGGGCAAACTCAAAGGGAAAAAGAAATAAAGAAAAAATGATAATAAGACAAAAATCCCACCTTACTTCTTGCAATGATAACAATCACATCACTAAATATAGCAGGGGTAAGGGCAACAGAAAAAATAACAGGGATCTTGCAAAACATTCAAGCCGACATAATTTGCCTGCAAGAAGTAAGGTGGGATCAGCAAAAGGAAGAGCATGCAAGGAAGACATGGGGGGGATTTCTTTTTTGCCCCTGGGCCCCAGCTAAAGGCAGGCACAGTGGTGCTGGTGAGACCGGGCCTCCCTCAAAATATGACCTGTGCGCATGCACGGTGATGAGGGCCGGCTGGTAGTAGTCGATTTGAAATTAAATAAAAAAGTAACTCGTATTATCAATATATATAATAGTAACAGCGAAATAGAAAGGAAGGATTTTTATAAAAATAAACTAGCTAAATGGATAACAGATTATTGTATTATAATAGGGGATTTTAACACAATATTAACAAATAACGATATAGCGCATAATGATATATGTAACGATATTAGTAGAAATGAATTATATAATATAATGGCAAAACATAATCTAATAGATATTTGGAGAACCCTCAACCCGGGAGTCCGTGATTACTCCAGGAGACAACTAGTAAAGGGAAAACTAAAACAACTAAAACAAACTTGTATTGATCTGGCTCTGGTGACTCCTGGAGTGGTCACGGACGTGGACGCCGTCGAATACGCACCGAATGGATGGAGCGATCATTCTCTCCTCCGGGTGACTCTGGGAAAGGCAGGCAGACCCAGAAACGGGGGACTGTGGGTATTAAATAACGAAATTTTGGAGAGGGATAATTTTAAAAACAAAATATATGATTATTTAGAGGATCAAAATTGATCAAAATTATTACAACAGAAACGAAAAAAATCACGATAGATACAGGGAGGGGGACGGGGATTTTAGCAGCGGCGCAAGGGAAACTTCACAGCGTAACCATTAAAAAATGCAAAAGCACAGTATTTGGTAGAGGGAGAAAAATCAACTAGTTATTTCTTAAGGCTGGAAAAGCAAAAGCAGGGGAGGGCATATATACATTCGTTAATAAATAGTGAGGGAGGGCAAGAAATACATTTGGAGGGGATTTTAAAAACAATGCAAGCTTTTTATGGAAAATTATTTGAAAGTGAAGGAACAAACTTAGAAGAAATGCAAAAACATGTAGAATACCTGGAGAAAAAATTAGACACAACGGACAGGGATCTCTGCGACTCCGACCTCACAACACAACAAATCATGGATGCAATAAAGTCACTAAATACAAGGAAAAGCCCAGGGTGGGACGGGTTGACGGCCGAATTCTACCAAGTGTTCGGCCGTTGCCTTGCTCCCATCCTGGGACAAGTATTCAGATACATAGAGCAGAGACAGGAGGTCACAGAGGGGTTTGCTAAGGGAATAATCGCGCTGGTGTACAAAAAGAAGGGGGATAAAGGTAAATTAGAGAATTATAGGCCAATTAGTTTGTTAAACACAGATTATAAAATAGTAGCACGGGTGTTAGCCAATAGACTTAGAGTAGTGATAGAAGAGGTGGTGGGGGGCACTCAGGCATATGGCGTGCCAGGTAGAGACATTGCGGACTCGATCCTGGCCGTCAGATGCCTGATCAAGCACATGTGCACAACCACCAGGTATATAATTAGTGTAGATTTCGAGAAGGCTTTTGACCGCGTGGAACACTCCTTTCTATTGCAAGTCATGGAAAGAATGGGTTTCGGAGAGCGGTACATAAATTGGATAAAGATTCTGTAAAAAGGAGCCACGAGCTGTGTCAAGATAAATGGCACATGCACCAGTGCGTTTCCGTTGAGCAGGTCTATCCGACAGGACTGTCCGCTGTCTGCCATGCTCTTCACTCTAGTGACCGAGCCCCTGGCGGCAGCGGTCGCTCATAATGTAAATATCAGAGGGATTAGTGTAGGTGAGTCCGCATGCTGCAAAATTGTGCAGTACGCGGACGAAGGATGAATTTGAATAAATCACAGATTATGATGTGTGGGGATGCACAGAGCATGGGTAACACGTGGAGGTTTAAGGAAGCAGAGGGGGAACTAAAGGTGTTAGGGGTGTGGTATGGGAAGGATGAGGTGAAGGTGAACGAAAAAAACGTTCACCTTCAACGACCCAAACAACGCCATCTGCAGCTTCTCTCTTCCACAGGCCGGGGAAAACTTGGAGGAATTTAGGACCAAAAAGACATATGACATCCTGGTGAAGGAGAGGAGGAGACCGCCAGCAGCAGACCAGGCATGGAGAGGAGTTTTTCCCGGCCTGAGGGGAGACCGAGTCTGGGCCATGCTCAGGAGTGGCGCGGCCCCTGGAAACGTCCTGACCACCGACTTCCGGCTGAGACACAGGAGGTTGTTCTCCGGGGTAGTACTACACCAGATCAGTGGGGCGTTGGACAGGGGCTGCGCCACATGCGGGGCAGCTGAGGAGACATTGGAACACCCCTTCCTTGACTGCCCTGCCCTCAACAGCTTCCTGGCGTGGCTCAGACGGATTCTGGAAGAGAAAGCAAACGGAAAATGGGCAACAGAAGAAGAATGGAAACTTTTCACGCTGTTTGGGGACCACATCAATAACAAAGGACAAAAAATCAGAAACATAACCGGACTTTTTGCAAAACACACCATATACACCATCAGGAACGCACGGAGGAAGGGAAACACTGGGTTGGCACTGAGAGGGTTTTTCACTCACAACTTGCAGATGTACATAAGCACAATGGTGAAGGGGCTAAAGGGAAAAAAGAGGGACGCACTTTTAGAGGGGCATAGTGTTGGCGCAGCCATTCTTTAAATAAACGTAAAGTGCCGGAATAACATGATGAAGGAAACATACAACACCAGGTTCACTTTGACCTGCGCACACACACGTTGCAGCAGTGGCCATTTATTAAGAATTGCACACCGGTGTGTGACCACGCCCACTTCCAAAAACTAGGTCACTGGGTCAATTAAGAGAACACAATGACATAGCTCAACACCCCCACTTGCTCTTACATTGACAACAGAGAACAGTAACACAGTGCATCATACATTCAATACAATATTTCATTTATACACCAAATAGAAAACACACAAATTTCTCCATTCTGATTCTGGTGACAGGTTTAGTTAGTACATCATTGACTACAGATCGGACAAAGTGATATCTAATATCAATATGTTTACATCTTTGCCGACATACGGGGCTCTTTGAAAGCGCAATAGCACCCTGATTGTCCTCAAAAACTGTCACTGGTGCATAGTTAAGTACATTGTCCATTTCATTGATTAAATTGACAAGATACAGGCTTTCTTGTGCAGTAGCTGACAAAGCCATGTATTCAGCTTCACATGTTGATAGAGAAACAGTTTGTTGTTTCTTAGACTTCCAGGCAATAACAGGTCCACTCTGAGATAGACTGAAACAGTAACCAGTGATGCTACGCCTATCATTCTGGTCTGCTGCCCAGTCTGCATCACTATAAGATACAAGTTTGAGATTTACATTGTATTTCTTGTAACACAATTCCAGGTCTAAAGTGCCTTTCAAATACCTCAACACATGTTTAGCTGCAACCCAATGTTGCTCTTTTGGTTCAGATAGATACTGTGACAGCTTACTGACAATAAAGCTCAAGTCTGGGCGAGTACTTGTCATTACATAGATTAAACTTCCAACCAATTCACGATACCTTTTTGGATCAATAGGTTCACCATCATTGTCAAATTTAAGTTTCACTTCACATGGTGTTGACCTTGGTTTGCAGTGAGTCATATCAAATCTCTCCAGAATGTTTGTGATGCATCTTTTCTGGTTCATTTTTATCTCACCCTCTTTTTGTGCAAAATCAATGCCCAGGAAATGTCTAAGGTTTCCAAGATCTTTAATTTTGAACTTTGCTCCCAACATTTCCTTCACGGTTTTAATCACTTGGCCTTCACTAGCTGCAATAATAATGTCATCTACCCAAATGATCAATATGCATCTTTCTTTGTCAGTTTGTTTGCTGTACACGCAATGGTCAGCTGAGTTTTGAACAAAACCATTTTCAATTAGAAAATCATGCAGCATTTTGTTCCAGTTTCTCCCCGATTGTTTCAGTCCATACAATGACTTATTAAGTCTGCACACTAACTTCTCTCCTGTTTTTGACTTTACTTCAAACCCTTCAGGCTGCTCCATATATATTTCACAGTCTATGGGTGCATGTAAATATGCAGTTTTGACATCCATCTGATGTAAATCTAAGTCATACTGTGCTGCAAGCTGCATTAAGACACGTACAGAAGTCATATCTGCAGTAGGTGAAAATGTTTCTTTATAATCAATACCAGCTACTTGACTATAACCTTTTGCGACATATCTGGCCTTATATATTGTTTCGGATGGATTCTCTTTTATAGCATAAACCCATCTGCCCCCCACTGCATGATTACCTTCAGGCAGAGATGTCAATGTGAAGGTATCGTTCTCTTTTAGAGAGTCCATCTCCTCCTTCATAGCTTTTACCCCGTGATCTGATTCTGAAGAGCTCAAAGCTTCCTTCAGTGTCTGGGGGACATCACATGCAACACGATAGCAGTAGTCAATTGTTAAGTCCTGATCCTCATCACATTTTATTTTATAGTCATAGTCTGTATAGTACTGAGGGGGTCTCCTCTCTCTTGTTGGATATCGAGTACTCTGAATACTCTCACCTTCACCTTTTAAATTGGTATTACCATCACATTCTACTTTTATTTCTTGAGGGATTACCTCAGGTACATCAGTTTTTGATAACTGGGTCTCAACTCTCTTCCTGTGATTAAGGGGTTCATACAGGTCCTCATCTACCTGAGTGTCACACTCACTGGTATTCTTTGTGACAAACTTCACCAACCTATTTTTGAGTACTTTGCCTGTATCTGATAGAAAACAAGATATGCAGGACTGTTTTTATCATAACCCACAAATATCCCCTTTTCACAACGTGCTTCCAACTTTTTCTTGTTATATTTATATGCATAACATTCTGACCCAAATGGTCTCATTTTGGATAGGTCAGGCTTCTTCCCAGTTATCAGGTAATATGGGGTCTGACCGAGACGTCTGTTGTAACATCTATTCCTGATTATGGAAGCTGTTTGTACGGCATATGTCCACAACTCTTTTGGTAATTTGCTATCAATTAGCATGCATCTTGCCATTTCAAACAGGGTTCTCCAAGCTCTTTCAGCTGTCCCATTTTGATGGGGTGAATAAGGAGCTGAGGTTTCATGTCTGATGGCATTTCTACTGAGCAGTGACTGGAAAACAGAAGATGTAAACTCAGTTCCATTGTCTGATCTTATACATTTGATCTTACCATAGGGTGCAACATCAGCAATGAACCTCTCTGTGGCTTTGGCAGTATCACTCTTGTTTTTCAGGAAATATGTGAACACAGCTCCTGAATAATCATCTGTGAATGCTAAAGCAAATCTGAAACCATCTTTCGCTGCTGGCTCTATAGGTCCAGCAAGATCTGCATGAACAAGTTCAAGTATATGTTTAGCTTTCTCATCTGGATCTCTGTTTCTGCTCTGAGCAAATTTACCTTGTATACACACTTCACATTTCAGATTGGACTTATCAGTTTTACCTTGAATTTTCATTCCATCTGTAACACTCTCCAACTTTACCAAATCATCATAATTACAGTGGCCTAATATCTCATGCCACGTCTGAATGTCTAAACAGGCGTCACACTCATCAACCTCATCTGGAATAGTACTCAAATAAAACAGTCTATCACAGGTATGAATATTAAATGTTGTACCACTTTTGTGAATGAGCCGGTTCTGTCCATCTTTGAAGACGACTGTTGCTCCGTGCGCAATTGCTGCTTTGACAGAAAAGATGTCTTGGCAAAAGGATGGCACGTAAAGCGCGTCCATCAGCATCATGTCCACAATACGACCTCTGCTGTCTTTCAGGCGCACTTTAGCTGTGCCCTTCTTCAGCGCAATACCGCTGGCCCGCTTTCCATCAGCCAACTCCAGAATATGGCTCTGAGGTTTAAAACATGGGTCAAACTCCTTGAATTTCCCGATGTCCGTAATAATGTGTTTAGTGGCTCCCGAGTCAATCATGAGACCTTTCACCTTCATTGCACTAACCGGGACATCTTCCACCTTGAATGCGAACGTGTGGTCCTCCTCTTCATCCACCGTTTGCTTCACCTTGTCTCTCTTTCTTCGCCGGCAGTGTGTGTCACTGTGTGTGGAACTTTTACAAAAATTGCACCACTGTCTCCGCTCTCTTCGTTCCCCAGCGGATGACGTGCATTCGGCGGCTTTGTGGCCTTTCTGTCCGCAGTTGTAACAGGTGAGTTTCACACTCCACTTGTTTCTTTCTTTAACTTTCATTATGCTGTCCTCTCCAGAACCAGCTGCAGCAAACGCCTCTGTGCTCTCAAAGCTCCTCAGTTTAGTTTTAAAGTTAGCAAATGTTAATTTCTCATCACTTTGCGTAACATAAACAGAGAATGGTTTAAATGCATCAGGCAGGCCCTTTAAAATCATTGCAATCAACAGGCCATCACTCATAGTCTCTCCCGCATTCCGCAGTGCTGTGATGGCAGTCTCTGCACGAATAATGTAATCTGTGACGCTCTCATTCACACCTTTCTGAAGCGACGTCAGCTCCGTGTACAAACTTATCACTCGTGGCGTCCCCTTACCAGCATAATGGTCTCTCAGTATCCGTAGCGCCTTCCTGCCATCATCGGCCGCATCTCTCATCACCAGAGACAGACTTTTGTCATCCAGCAGTTGAATTAAAGTTGCATATGCTTCTTCATTTTTGTTGGCGTCTTCCTCCGCATCCTCATCTTCCCCATCAGGTGCTTCACCCAGTATGGTGGTTTTCAAATTGAGCAGACGCAAATGCGCCAAAAACTTTGTTTCCCACAGTTCATAATTCTTTTCATCTCCATCGAAACATAAACGGTTCCATCGGCTTCCAAGTTCTTGCCTGGGCCCATAACCTGTTGGCGCAGCCATTCTTTAAATAAACTTAAAGTGCCGGAATAACATGATGAAGGAAACATACAACACCAGGTTCACTTTGACCTGCGCACACACACGTTGCAGCAGTGGCCATTTATTAAGAATTGCACACCGGTGTGTGACCACGCCCACTTCCAAAAACTAGGTCACTGGGTCAATTAAGAGAACACAATGACATAGCTCAACACATAGTTTGTTTTATGAAGAGGGTGGTAGGGTGTATTTTAATTTTTGTTGTGGTTGAAATTAGAAGATAGATGATTTTGTGTTTAAGATACTCTTTTGTGAATTATGATGTGTCGATTTTTTATGTATATATTTTAATGAACTTTTTGATAATAAAAGATAAAAAAAAAAAAAGAGACGCCCGATCTCGTCTGATCTCGGAAGCTAAGCAGAGTCGGGCCTGGTTAGTACTTGGATGGGAGACCGCCTGGGAATCCCGGGTGCTGTGAGCTTTTCTATCTTTGGACAATTGAGGACGTTAGGTTCCTTCCTGCCTTTGATCTCCGAATTCTGGGCCTTTGGTAACCACGGTAACCGCGCCTGACATACACTTAGACGCTCTCCCCACCATTACCTGCTAACCAA